>NW_018226238.1:91688-119581 GCF_001263595.1 Phalaenopsis equestris | reverse complement strand
TTGTGAGTTTTGTGATTTAGTTAGTTTAGAACTTAACTTAATTCTATAGCTTTTGTAAAGTTAAAAATCTTGCTAACTTAGGTCTTAAATTTGAAACATAGGAAACTGCTACCCTGTATTTTTCTTTTATCATGTTAGTGTGTTTTTTTTTTGAGATTTTGATGTCAAGTTAGTGTGTTAGTTTGCTTTTATGTTTATACCCACTATTTACAAGCATATTGAATCTCTACATGTTAAATTGAAATGAAAATATTAAAAAATTTGATCAAAACTAATTTTATTCCTATTTTTACTTTTATACTCGTATCATTAGGGTATAAAAATTCTTATAAGCATGTTATTATTATTTTCATTCCTATATATTTGATGATAAACTGTTTAATCTGATAAAAATTTAAGTTTGGGGGGGGATGAAAAATATTTTCAAAACTTAAATTTTTTTGTTCTCAAATGCACTACAAGTGAATTTGATTTGAAAAGAAAAATTGATCATGTCCATGAAGTTATATTCGGGAAGCAAAATTTGATTTTTAGCATTAGAAATGAGTAAGAGAATTTAATTGAAATTTTGTGTATTGAAGAAAAACTTTTAAGTTAAAAGTTTTTAGTGTAGAAAATGATTAATATAAATAATTATATTTAGTAAGATATATAAATAATTATATTTAGTAAGAAACATTGTATTTTTGAAAATTTTAGAAATTTAGACTTTTATTTTTAATACTTAAATTTCTTCTATTAAAGATAATTTTCGAAGCTATTATTATGTTTATAAGTAAAAGTTTAGTATCAAGACTTTGCTTTAGAAAAGGAAAAGTAGAATTCAAAATTATTAAAGGCCTATCCAGATATAGTAATCTTTGGCTAAAAAAAAGAAAAAGAAAAGAAAAAGAAAAAGAAGAAAAAGAAGAAGAAAAAGAAGAAAAAGTAAGGGAGTAGAAGCTTGAGAATTAGTACCTAATTAAAAATTGGTTCTACATTTGATCTTTTTAAAGTAAAAGACCTGAGAAAATCTTAAGCTTATAGATATAAAAGAGTAGTAAAATTATTCTTAATAATAATTTTTAAGTGGAGATAAAAAATAAACTAAATTCTAAATTTGGAAGACTTACAAAATTTTTGAATTAGATAGGAACTTATATTTTCATGTTTCTTAATAGTAAAAATTTCTAAACTTTAAGTTGGTCTCATTTACTGAATATTTTTTCTATATTGGACTACTATATTTTTAAATCTAAATTTTAGTAACTCCTAAAAAAACTCATATGCATATCATACATATTTAGTTTTTAAAGATTGAACTGTCACTTGAGGACAAGTAACATTTTAAGTTTTAGAGATTTTGATACGCCTAAAATATATAGTGTTTTTAGACATATTTTTAGACCTATTTTTGAGGTATTGTACATTAATAGAAGGTATTTTTGAATTTTTCTTTCAGGTACAGGTAAAAAGCTGAAAAATGCTTAAGGGAGTGAAAAAGGATCAAATTTGGAGTAAATAGGTGAAAAATGTGCAAAAGTATTTTGGCGCCTAAGCGCTAGATCCGACGCTTAATTGGCGGGTAAACGAGAAGGCCATGCCTTAGCGTCAGGGGCCCCAGCTTAAACACCAGTGGCAGTTATTGGACAAGTAAATTTGGTTTTTTTGTGAATTTTGAAGAGGTTTTTGAGGCACTTATTGGCTTAATAGGTGGTTACAACCACCATGGAACTAAATTATTGCGAATGCATCTCTTGGGGAAATATATCGAATCAAGACACAATTTGAAGAGATACGAAGGCACCTTTTGGAGAATTATAAAAGAAAGAAGATTGGGACTTTATAAGAGGTCATGAAAGTACTTGAAAAAATTGGGGAGTTTGTTGGAGAGATTTTCAGGCACCACATATTTATCCTTTTTTTTCTAGTTTTATATTGAGAGTGTTGTAAAAGATAAGAGATTTAAAAAAAACTTCAAGAGTTTACTTGAGGACTTTAGATAAATTTTTATCTTTTGTTTTAGACTACTTTTGGTTTTAATTGAGACTTGTTGTTGGTTTGACAATGATTTCTACTTTTAAACTAAAGTGTGGTTTTGTTTTCTCCATGGATTATGAGTAGTTTTCTTTATCTTTCTTCCTAAAATGATAAGTAATTAAGTGTTGGATGGAAGTTGTGGAGAGTATTGATTTTTAATTTTGGAATGATGATTTAAATCCATGTTCCATGTGCTTCATTTACTTCTTAATTTGGCCAATCCAGATGTAAAAAATTTTTTGTGAGAACATGTAAGAGTCGGGATGGTATTGTCTCAATCAACAATTGAAAAGAATCAAATGAGGTTGTATGAATGAGAATGTAGTTCATATGGTTGAGTGCAAATAAATAGGAAAATATTCATTGAAGGGTGTAGAGTTAGAGGACTTTAAAGTGATAGGTTAAAACCCCCAACTTGGTTTCTAATACGAGATGTTAGGCCCTAGGTGGAGGGAATCGAGGGAACTCTAGAGTGAGAGCTACTATCCTCCCTGCCTAGCCAGTCTTCAGAACTATTCAAACTTTAAATTAGCCAATGTTTTTTATAGCATCTCTAGTACTGGTAAAAAATAGTATTTCTCCTATTTGGCACAACACAATATGCATACAGAGAAAGAAAAAAAATTAACAGATCATTTGAGATAATTTTTTTTAGATTCATGATAAGGTGAAAGATATTTTCATATTTAATATTTTTTCTTCTACAAAAGCTCAAGTTATCTTTTTAAGTTTGTATTGTTTTAAGTTTGTATTGTTCTTTTTAAGTTTGTATTGTTTTTGTCAAAATATTAAATTTACCAAAAATATTTAAACTTTCATTTCTGTGAAAACATCTTTCGTTTAAATAATTATCTTTTTAAAAATAGAAAGTTTTCCAAAAAGTGCTTATTGCATATCTTCTCTATGGGTTCGATATTCAGGTCTTAATCAAAAGTCCTATATTACTTGTTAACGATACGTATACTTGCGTAGTATCCCAATATAAATTAAAAGTTAAATTCTTATTTTTCTTTAGGATCAAGTTTTTGGTTTTGTTGCGAAATAAGGAAATATAAGTGAAAAATATAATCAGAATTATTGTTATACTATTGCATATAAGTAGTTATCGGGAACCAGGGAGTAGCTCTAATGATCGGAAAGGCTTTCTATACCAAAATTAGAAAGAATGAACACAGTCAAAAAGAGAGAGTTTGAATTTTATGAAGAAATCCAAGGGAAATTTGTCAACATCTTGGAAGGCTTAGAATTTCATACGGGTGTTTTCTTTGAAAATGATGAAAGAAGGATTCTTGACTATTTATTTAACTTGATAGATAGAGGTTGAGCTATTCTTTTAATGAAAAAGACCTACTCAAAGCCGCAGAGGTTGATGCATGGGAAAGACAGGATAACCATTCAGTGTGGTTTCTGCTACAACTTTGTCGAAGTTAGGCTAGGGAACCCCCCCAGGTATCTTAAGATATGATGAGGTGGATCCTCTGCCTTCTAAGATAAAAATAATGATTTAAAGAATGGTCATGTGGAACATACTACCGATAGACTCCATCCTGAATACATGCATAATCAATATTTACGATGAAGGAGACTATATTCCTTCACATATTGATTACCATGATTTTGTAAGGGCCTTCTGCACAATGACCTTCATGAGAAAGGGCAACATTTTTTTTTGGAAAAGAAATTGATATTTTCAGCCCTGAAGAATTCAGAGGCTCCATTGAGATTTCATTGCCAGTGGGTTCATTGTTAATTTTGAAAGGAAATGGGGAAGATCTAACAAAGCACTGCATCCCGGGAATGCGACGCCGCCGAGTTTCTACGACATTAAGAAGAATGGGTGATAGTAAAATACCCCATGGATTCTGTTCGAACCCAGAATTGGAATAGTTGTGCCCATACGAGCTATGATATGGTTGTACCTCTAAGTACATGTGAAAGGAATTCTTGTCCTGGAACGTTGCTTAGTAGGTTAGCTTGATCAGGAGCTTGTCACAGAGGACAGACAGATTGACGCTTCTTGACACTTTTTGTACTACATCATGATATATCAAATATGATATTAAATGTCTCATATATGTTCAATATATGTTACTCAACATTTGATACTTCAGAATGTATTCAACATGACATCTTTTGATGGCTTCAGCATGCATTAAACTTGTAATACATATTCAAAGTAGATTAATGGAATTTCTTCTATATTTTAATGAATATGTTAAATTGCACTTTTGTGTGATTGATAAAAAGCTGCATAACCAAATGTTGGTTCTAAATTATAATGAACAATAGACAATACAACAAGAATTTGATAAAAAAAATTTAATAATTTATTTTTAAATTAAATCAACCAATGAAAATAAAATTTTGAATAAAATATATTTTGATTATAAAATATGATATAGACAACAAGAAAATGATAAATTTGATGATTTTGTTTCTCTCGAGTTTGAGGTTTCTCAATCTCCATTTTTGTAGCATGAATGTCTTTGTCTACACTAATTTGTCACAGCCTTACCAGAATTTTACACTCTCCACAAAATTTCATAAATTTGTCCTCACCGCTATCAATCTTCACATTTCCTATATCTATGAGCTCAACACCACAAATTCTTTACATTATTCTCACAATATTCTTGGAATTAGTGCCGACATTCTGATTCTCAATTCTTCGGAAAAGGTATGAGACCACCTTAAATGGGTTATGGCATCTTATTCTCATCTTTTGAGATCAGTTTGAGACCACCTTAGATGGAGGTAGACATCCGATTCTCTACCCAATTCTTTGAGATAGTTATTAGACCTCCTTAAATGGAGTATGACATCCTATTCTCTTCTTTTGAGATCGGTTTGAGACCACCTTAGATGGAGTATGGCATCCGATTCTCTACAGAATTCTTCGAGATAGGTATGGCATTCAATTCTCTACCCATTCTTTGAGATAGGTATGAGACCACCTTAAATGGAGTATGACATCCTATTCTCATCTTTTGAGAACAGTTCGAGACCACATTAGATGGAGTATGGCATCTGATTCTCTACCCAATTCCTTAAGATAGGTATAAGACCACCTTAAATGGAGTTGGGCATCTTATTCTCATTCATTAAGATAGAAATGAGGCCACCTTAAATGGAGTATGACATCCTATTCTAATCTTTTGAGATTGGTTTGACACCACCTTAAGTGGAGTATGACATTTGATTCTCTACCTAATTCATTGAGATACGTATGAGGTCACCTTAAATGGACTATGACATCTGATTCTCTATTGAATTCTTCGAGATAAGTATGAGACCACCTTAAATAGTGTTTGGCATCCTATTCTCATCTTTTGAAATCAGTTTGAAACCACCTTAAGTGGAGTATGGCATCCTATTCTCATCTTTTGAAGTCAATTTGAGACCACCTTAAGTGGAGTATGTCATCTGATTCTCTACCCAATTCTTTGAGATAGAAATGAGGCCACCTTAAATTGAGTATGACAACCTATTCTCATCTTTTGAGATTGTCTATAAGGATACCTTAAATGGATTATAGCATTCGATTCTCTACCCAATAACTCAATATCGGTGTTAGGCCTCCTTAAATGGAACAAGGCTTTGGATTCTCATTCCTAGATTGATACCCAAATTTTAATTCCCATTTTGGGGTTAGTACCTAAGTCCTAATTCCAATTCTCCAATACTATTGAACTTCAAAATAAAGGTTGAAGTTTTCTAGCATCAAATTGAAATCAAACCTTCGTTGTGACCGTTAGTGTTCTTTATGGTTGTTTCGGGAATTCCCTTCCTTTTTCCCCAGCGGGAGTCCCTGTTTACTTCCCAATGGAAACCTTATGCTCTTTTCCGTCCTATTCTAAGTGTGTTAACTTAAGCAGTTGTGTTAGTTTTGTTGATCTCTTATGCCAACCCCAATACATGTGGTGAGCTTGTCCGACACACCACACATGTTAGGGGTCCATTTGTTGACCTTACTTTTGGTTGAGTTCAACTTTTTTCTCTTTAGTAGCGTAGGGTCTAGCCATAAGATTCTTCCTGTTCAATATTCCTAGAGGAATAGAAAGGAACCCTCTCTATTGAAAATTCTAAACTCTTCTTTGCTCAACTTGAAGTTCCACATATTGATCCTAACCCGTAGCACTTAATAGGTCGAGTCAATATGTGGGAGCTCAAGGGGAGGCCCCATAAGATTACTTGTCCCTAGGGTTAACCCTCTGGTGGTGTGGTCTGGGTTGGTCTCATACACACACTTGCACATTACACTTCCACTCACAACCTTAAACCCAATTCTGCTTAACTTTGGTTCCTTAACTCTTTGAGAGACTCATGTAGATGGTCCCCTAGACCCACTAGCCCTAGGCTAAGGTTTAGCTAAGACCAGTACATGGAGGACCCAAAGTAGGAAATTCTATTGGTCCATGGCTCAAGTAGGGTGATTGACACCCAAGTTTTACCAAAATACTCAACTTAGCCTTTTACCACCAAATCTTTCCATATTACCAAACTACCTTTGAAACCCCAAAATTCCCCAAATTCCCAAAAGTACCCAAAATTCCAAAACTTGTTCAAAAATCATTTCAAACTATTTGAAACCACCCAAATTGACCAAAAACACACCAAAATTTTCAAAATTACCAAAATAGCCTTAATTTTGCCAAAATTACCAAAATACCCTTATTGATCCAAATTGTCCCAAAATCTTGAAAATCATTTCAAATATCCTCAAAATCAAATTGAACCACTCTATTGAGCTCAATTTGACCAATTTGACCTATTTTCATCAAAAGTCCCAATTTTTCCCCTTAAAGACCCAATTATCTCAATTCACCACCAATGTCCACCAATTTGATCTTAATATTTCCCAATTTCATTTCTAAACTCTAATTCATCATGTCCAAGCTTGAGTAAACCCAAATATAAGCCCAATTGACCCACATTTCAATCCAACTTTAAGCTAAATAAAAAAACACCAATTTGACCCAAAATCATAATCTCACTCAATTGAACCCTTAAATCTATCCAATTGCCCCAAAATTTCTTCACATCAAATTGAACCTTCAATTGGCCTTCATCAAGCCTTAATTTCACTAAAAAATCAACTTGGACCAAAACACCCAATTTTTCCCCAAATAAGCCATGTCCTCAAATTCCACCAAGTTGAACTCCATAACCCAAAAATTTCCACCCAATTGATATCCAAAACTTTTCATGACAATTATTAGGAAAAATTTGAATTGAAATCACTTAAAAAAACACTCGATAAAAATTATGAAATATTATCTGCTAAGAGGTCAAAATGATAGGACTTTTCAACAAGATCGGACAAAGAGGTATGAAAGGGGAATGGTTCAAATTTGGAACATTTTCTTGTAGAGTCCAAAGGAGGAAGAACTGGGGGATGTCAGAGATCCAGAGGAGAACCTCAGTGACTTCCCAAGCTATCCTAATGTTTGGCTTTAGTTTACAATAGAAATATTTAAGTGTTTCATCCTGCAAATTTTATTTTTTTAGGGCTTACTTTCATGTCAAACGATCACATGAATAGCCTAGAAGATGTAAGAATTTAGTTCATGATGAATGACAACCTTGGAATCCTAAGATGAGTTAGAGCTTATATTGTACAGCGGAGCTATACAAAGGCCTAAAGAAAAGGTTGAGGATTTATGACACACTAGGTGAACGACCTCAAAATCTTATGGCTTGGTAATTTAATTCTAAGGAAGGAAATTGATTTAGCTGATGTAGATGTGTTTTGCTATTGAAGATGGTCATGCTGCCCACCATGCTAGCTCGAAGCTCCTTGCCGTGACAAGTTTAAGTTTTTTAGTGTGTCAACTTATGATGTCAAATCAAATGTCCCTAAGGTTAAATTTCTTTAAATGTTATGGGGCTAGTTAAAGTTGTTTTGAGTGACACCGATTAGGATCCTACATTTCCCTCATTCTGATACCACTATTTTCTATCGGATTCACTTAGTCCAAATGAATTTACTAAACTCAACTTAATGAAATCTGTACTTTCATTTAGACCATGGGAGGTCTTGTTAGCAATTGTAGGTTACCTCCTTCGAGGGATTTCCGATCACCCGATAGAGACGTCTTAATTTAGTTGCAATTATGGTTTCGAGATGTTTGTGATTAAATTTTGAGTTGTCTTATATTTTGATTATGTTGGAGGTATTTTTTATCTTGGTTAATTTTAGTTATAGTTTTAGTTTTTTGGTTATGCTAGCAGTTTTAAGTTTTCATACAGAGTGACATCTTTGTTTAACAGGAAAGTCTTAAATAAGAAGTACAAGAAGGTAAATGCATTCATTTAATAGCATACCTGAGGAGTTTTGTCGCTCCATCACCTAAAAGGTTAGTACTTGCAAGTATTGCAAAAAGGTTTAAGTTGTAAGAGTAGATGGAGGTTTAGCTAGCAAACCCCAAGTTATGATTTTGTTGAACCTCGGAAGATCCTAGTAGATAATTTTAGAACAAAATATGACAAGTCAAATTTTCCCTTCAGAATATCCAATAAATTTTAAAATGTTCAAGGTGTGGCCCTAGATCATTTTGAATGTCTCTTGAAATATCTCAAGTTAATTTTGATCTTATAATAATGTTCCAATAATCATCTGAGGCTAGAGTGTGGCTACCCCATTGGTCATTGAAGCTTAACAATTTAATTATCCCAAGGATATGATACTCGATTAGTCAATTGATGTTTCATTTAAAAGTTATGTGCGTGGGTGCCCCTAAGGCAGTTTTATGTTAAATAAGATTAGGGGCCCGTAATTAAGGTCATGCTTGTAGTGTTTAAGGATGTTAATCACCAATCATATCATTTTATCATATCATTTTATAAAATCCAATCAACTTGGGTTTAAACATCAAACCTATGTCACTACCAAACCTTTCACAATCATAATGAGTGAAATGGTGGTTTTCAAAGTTTTGATTTAAGTGTCATATGATCACATAATCCTCAACATTTGGCTTAAGAAAAGTAAATTATTAGCTTCCGGCTTAAGCCCATCACTTAAGAATCATTTGATCTTTAATTAACTTCCAAGTCATAAAGACTAGGAGAATTATGCTTTTGATTGATGTTGTGCAAGGGGGTTGAATGAGTTTCTACCTTTTAGCTTTCTACCTTTTGAATGAGTTTCTACCTTTTAGCCCCATTGTATTTCAATCATCAAAACATGTTTATTGACATCAAAATTACTCATTTTTCCTTTGATAATCCTAAATTTTGATTAAGGCACCAAAGTCTAAAATTTCCACTTTGCCCTTAGGGCACTTCACCTCATAACTCGTCAAACACAACTCAAATGATTTTGAGGGTTTAGAGTACCATATCCATGACGTAATTAGGATATTAGAGGAGGATATGCGCACCTCTCTAAATTTTATTTAATTTAGATAATTATTTAAATCCACAAATGAAGATTTTCAAAAGGTGATTTAACTAACTTCCTAAAATAAAGTTTTTATTTATGAGAAAATTATCATAGGACTCCTTAGGTTAGAGAAATATTTAGGCAAAATTTCATGATTTTTTTGAATTACATGTCTATTATTATTATTTTAGTTTATATCAATTTTGATGATTTATTTTAGATAGAAAAAAGTGTTTTAATTAAAATAATTATTTTTATATTTTTATTAGACTTGTCTGAGTTCAGAAAACTTAGAGAATCAAATTTAATATTTTTGTGTTTTTTAATTTATTTATCATAATTATGTTTAGTGAGAAAATAAAGAAAACTCTTTTTTAAGTTTTTAAATGATTTATTTTTAACTTGGTAAAATTAGAAAAAATATTTTATTGAGTCCCAAGTGATCAGAGAACAGTTAGAGATTTTTTGAAATATTTTTGTATTTTTGAATTTTTTATTTATTCTTAATTATTTTAAATTTAAAATGAGGCTCAAAATCAAGTAATTTACCAAAAATAAATTTTATTTTTCCTAAGTGCCTCTGATCACAAGGAACTTAAAAAAACCACTTTTCATAATTTTTCTAAGTGTATTAAATTTATTTTAATTATTTTTGTACAAAAATACAAGCCTTCTTAAGAAATCCACTTTAGTGCTTAAACAAAGCCAAATAATTTTCAAATTTTTACAGTTGGTAGATATGATTTTTATGAAAAATGTGGAGTTGATTTTGCTAATTTTTTATATGTATTTAATTTACTCAAATTAATACAATATATTCACATTTAACTAAGTATAGAAATTCAAAAAATGATTCAAAGCATCACAATATTTTTCCTAGACTTCTCTGATCATAGGAAATCTACTAAAATATTTCTCATAATTTTTCAAGTGATGTTTTGATTTATATAATTAAAATAAGCCAAAATAACTCATATTTTTCTACTTATCTACGCGGCGCCAACTCATCCTCAAATGCTCTGAAGGCTCCACGCGTTGCTCTGCCAATTGACGCTCCAACCATATAGCCTCCATGTAGATCATGCTTTATGTACCTTGGTTCTATATGGCTTGATCTTCTCCGTCCGATGAAAATACGTGCGAACGAACGGCTCTTCGTTATCGTCCCTAGTGACCTAAACTATGAGCCGCTCACACTAAAACCTTAAGATCATGGCCTAGACTCAGCCAAATTGCATGGAGTTTGTTTTTAAACCTTCATCTATTCAATACGAACCTATCTATATGTATTATGTGGTATGAAAAATAGTAAATACGTATGAAGAGTAAAAATAAGCTCGTATTAGGGTTAGGGTTCAATACCTTTGTCTGAGAGGGGAGGCCCCAATCAGATGGGCCCGGGGAGGCCCCAATCAGATGGTTGTGGTAGCTTTGATTGGTCCCAACAAACCTTCAAATGAATTTCTAAGCATTGATGAATGGTCTAGGTATGAATTCGATCAAGGTAGTTTTTAGGTGTTGGTCTAGACCTAAGTTAGAGGCTATTTCAGAGGGGGCTTTTGTGGAGAATCAACTTCTCTCACTGTGGGGATGGTGTCTGCACAAATAATTGGAGTTTAGTGAGCTATGGAGCTGTGGAGAGTTCTGCCCTAGTTTTGTCATAAATTTGAGCCTAAAATGGAGCTTCGATAGAGGGGATCAGTGGAGGAAAATGGAGGGTTTAAACTGAGGAGGTCTTAGGGAGTCTCTGAGACCAATTTGGCAAAGTTTCCTTAAGAAAATTTCATCTCTACTTTCTTGGCCATGGAGGTGAGGTTTAAATAAAATGGCCAAGGGTAGCTATCATGGCCAATTGAGGGGTGCAAAATGGTGCTTAGGTGGAGGGTTTTGAAGTGCTAAAGCCAATTGGAATTGGCCAGCTCAGATGGGTGACTTTGGGTTTGAATTTTGGATTGGGGCTCTCAGTTTTGGCTTTTTCCAGTTACTAGGCTAGCTGACAGAGTCAGGGTAGGTGGCCAAGAGGTCAGGTGAGCTAGTGGGAGGGTTAATTATGGTTAACCCTTAATGTCAAGTGATGATGGGGGATATTTTTGGTTAAGGCCCGTAAATGAGCATAAATTATTTAATTTAAGGATCCATTGGTCCATAGCTCACCATGGTTGGTCTAAGGGGGTTTAGCTTGGTTAATAGAGCGTACTTAGTGGTTGTGGAGTCATCAATTTGGTGGCCTTAATATGGATAAATTAATTTTGGTGCATGGGTCCCAATTTGGGTCCAAATGGATAAGAGTTGGGTTTTGGTTAGGCTAACCATGAATTTGTGCCCAATTGATTAATCAACATTATATGGATGGTGGTCATGAAGATTTTTGGTCAAGTATTGAAATAATTGAGTCCAATTGGAAGCTTAATTTGAAGGACATTTGAATGATTTTAGAATTTTGGTCACTTTGGGCATGTTAGTCTAGACTTGGGTCTAGATTGGGCTAGGCTTGGGCTAAGTCCAAATTGATTATTGAAAATGTTCTATAGAAATGTCATTAAGAGTTTTCAACATAAATTTGGTGCCAATTTTGGGGTTAAGGCATTCAATTTGATGGAATTTGGAGACATAGCCAATTTGGGGAAATTTGGGGATTTTTGAACTTTGGTTGAAATTAAATAAAATTGAGGCTTCATCAAGGCCAAATAAAGGTTAGTATTGGTTTGTAGGAGTGTTACAAAATATTTAGGATCCAAATTGGGGCAAATTAAGTAGTCTATGGGGTTCAATTTGGCGAGAGTAAGCTATAGGGCCAAAATTGGAGGTTTGACTTAGATAAAGATTGAGCTAAATTAATGGGCCAATTATGCTAAAATCATCACAAATTATTGACATTTAAAATTGTAGAAAATAAAATCAATTCTTCACAAAATCATATCCCAAATTAGGATTAAGGATAAAGAAAATTACTCAGAATTCATGAGAAGGATACGACAAAACACGGATTTCATATATAAAAATAAGTTTACAAAATAAAAGAAATAAAAGACACAACTTATCTTACAATCCTTCCCAAACAAATCCCTAGAAGTTCTCTCCAAGCCATTCTCTCTTATAATCCCACTAAATTCTCTTTTAGAAGTGTAATGAAGATGAAATCTCTCACCTTCCCTCTCCTCTTAAAACACTAGAATAAAATTTCCTCTTCTCTCCTCTTGCCTCTCACGCCAACTTTCTCTCGTCTCTCCTTCAACTCTATGAAGTCCTCCCTTTTATTTTGGGCTGCCTCTTTTGAAAAAAATTCAAAATTCCCCTCCAAAAGTCAACTCTTCTGAATTCTAAAAATGTGTCACTTGATCCAAGAGACATATCCCTTCATAAAAGAACCTTTCAAAGTGTCTAGATGCATTGAATTACTCCAATAGGTGTGTAGAAAAAGTGTCCCTTCAAATATTCATGCAAAATTAATCTCAAAATGAAAAGTCATCTCTGACACATCATGCACCTATTCTCTGCCAAATGCTGCAGTGTCCCTTCAAATATTCATGCAAAATTAATCTCAAAATGAAAAGTCATCTCTGACACATCATGCACCTATTCTCTGCCAAATGCCGCATCATGCGTCGATCTGCCGCATCATGCGCCAGAATCCCAAAATTTGTTTTTTGGTTCCAAATTTTGTCTTTTTTGTAATTTTTGCTCCAAATGCCTAAAAATGATATACCTGCAATACCTAAAAATGATATACTGCCTAAAAATGATATACCTGCAATAAAAACATGAAATTACCCTTCTTTAAAGTGCAATATCACCAAAAAATAAGCATAAAATATGTGTTAAAATAGTATGTTATTTTGGTGTATCAAAATCCCCCAAACTTAAATGTTACTTGTCCTCAAGTGACACTTTTACAAGTAAAAGCATATGACATAGGATAGATATTAACTTATAACTTCTATACTTTAGTTTAATAAATAGAATAGCAAAATATAAGCAAAATCGTTAATAACTTAGAATCAAATTCTAAGTCTAGGAATACTTAGTAATCAAATATAATATTTTTGAATCTCTATTCATTTCAAGAAGAATTGCAATTTGTCATATTAGGTACATTTAGAGCATTCATTTGAAAAAGAACTTCATTAAAACTTTATTAGGAATGCTACTAATACTCCAATATAAGTTTAGAAAATTTAATAAAGCTCCTTCCTTAAGTTGATTCAAGTGAAGCCAATTTTTTATTGGGCATCTCCTCAAGCTTCTCCTCACTTATTTATCTTCTCTTCTCTTTTCTTTTCTTTTCTTTTCCTTTTTTTTTTCTTTTAGGATATTTTCATTCTTTTCTTTTCTTTTTCTTTTGCTTTTTCAAGTGAGGATTACTATATCTGGATAGCCTTTAATAATTTTGAACTTCACTATTCTCTTCTTACATTTAAAACTATATACCTCTCTTCCTTTATAAATTCATATTAGTTTATTATTCTTCATAAATTCTCATTCTTTTCGTCTTACATGAAATTCTAAAATTTTTAATACTTCAAAAATACAATTTCCTTTACTTTAAATAGAAAAGAATAGTCTTATCCTATCATACCAAATATCTTTAACTTCAAAATTGTCCTTCATTATTAAAAAATTTTTACCTGAATTTACCACAATATTTATAAACATAAGTATAGTCATTTAAAGTTAAATCTTAATATCTCAAGTCATGTTAAATTAATTTTAAAAATATAGTTAATTGAGGGAAAATAAAATTTAGTTTACTTCTTTTCAAAATAATTTTTTCTTTCCTCTAAACTTAACTTTTTAAGTGATTCTAAAATTTATTTTAGTATAAAGTTTAGTAGGTGAAAGAAAACAGTAAATGCATGAAAATAAAAACTGACCTGTAAAAGATTTTTTATTATGAAACTAGACTCTAGTATACTACAGGTACTAACTGTAAAACTACATGCCGGCTTTAAAGCTTAAATAAAACTTAATATATCCTAAAGAACTTGCTGAGAATTAAAAATATAAATACAAAAACTAAAAAACTGAGTATTAAAATACAGAAAAAGTGAAAGTCTATAATTACTTTTAGGGTTGTGAGAGGAGAGGAAAGGTGAGAGATTTCTTACCATAGCATTTTATCTATTTCTTTCAACTACAAATTCAGTTCACAACACAACATAAAAGTTTTTACTACAATAAGTTTCAAATAAAAGTTCATCACAATAAAATCAAAAAGAACAAAAAAAAATCAAAACACACTAAACTAAACTCATAAAAATCAATCCTGATCTCCTTTCTCATAATTATCAGAAACTTCTTCTTCTTCTCCCTCTTCTTCTTCATCATGAACAAAAGCATAGGAAGTGAAACTGGCACGAGCAAGAAAGTCCACATTAGGTTCACCCCTAAGATGTCTTACCATAGCATTTTCAAAATCAATATCATGTTGAACTCTCCTCTACTGGTATTCATCATTATAAGCATTTCTTGCTCCTATCTCTCCCAACTGAGTTTGAATATTAATTATTTCCATTTGTTCAATCATCAATTGGTACATAATTCCTTCAAGTGATGTAGATAGAGAAGTAGACGCCTCTGCAGCAAAATGTAGAGGGTGTATCTCTTCTTCCACCTCTAGATTCAACAAATGATTCCTCTCTGAATCATATGCCTCCCAATCATATTTTGTGGTTGTAATATTTCTTCATTTTTATGAGACTCTACTCCTGATTGTTCACATAGAGTAAAAATCAGGGCAGGGTATCCCAAACCACTAAGTGTAGAACTACCAGCTATACTTCGAGCATGCTGAACTGTAAGTGCACTAATATTTATTGCTTTCATGTTCTGAATACAATATTTTAGTACAGCTCTATCTTTTGTAACATCAATCAAATGATTTATTAGCAACAACCTGGCAGAAATGAAGTGGTGCCATACTTTTGACTGAATAGTCAACATGAAAGCCGAGAAGTTAAATATCTTGTTATTCTTAATCTTCCACTGTCCTCTTCCATCAATTAAAAATTCAATCACTTCATCTAGTGATGAATCACTCATCACAAATGCAGTGTATTCATAAAAAAATATGCCCCTCAACCCATAAAAATTATTGACCCTTTCAGTAGTAAATTCAACTTGTTTCCCTCTAACCAGTATATGGTCATTAGCAGTGAACCTCAACCAGTATATGGTCATTAGCAACCAGTATATGGTCATTAGCAGTGAACCTCAAGTTTGCATAAAACTCCCGAACCATTGGGTCAATTGCAATGGCAGTGAAGTAATAGAATCATTCTTAATTTCTAGCAAGAATCAGTCTCTCGATCTCGCCACCTATGTTTTCAAACACCCATTCTTGGATCATTCTTCTTGTATCCATTTGAGTATTGTAACTATGTTGGTCTTTGAAACTAACAAATCTTTATGCAACAAAATCTTCGGATGGCCTTCCTCTCTTAACTCGGGGAGCCATTTGAAAATTCTGCAAAAATCCAAATAATTCCAAATAAATTGCTAAATCAAAAATCCATGGTGAAAATAAAAAATTTCTAAGTTAAAGTGAAGTTGTTACCAAGTGAAGATGAAATCTATGGATTTTAACCCCCAAATCTTTCTCCTTTGCCCACAATGTGATGCCCTAAACCAAGGTCTTGAGGTAGGAGACGAGTTAAGAGCAATAATAGAGTTTGTCTGTGCGTGTTTGGATCTTTGGCGCATCATACTCCTATCAGGCGCATCATGCGTTAGAGCTTAAATTTGCCAGATTTCAATTTTGGTGGAAATCTACTCTGTACCGCTTTATGTCAGCCTCTATTTGACTCAAATAAACCTTTCTAAGCACAATTAAACATCACAATAACAACAAAATTTCACAAATAACACAAAACTCACATTTATATATAAAATCCGTGTATTACAAAATAACATTTTTCAAGCCAACAAACATAAAATTCAGTGTTCTAAAGCAAACCAACATACTAACAACCAACATACTAACTCAACATACTAACTCTGAAATCTAAACATCAAAATTCAAAACATAAACATAGATAGTGTTCAAAAATAGAAAGGAAATGCAATCCAACAAAATAAAATAATTAAAATAAATAGTACTAAATAGAAGTTCCGTGTATAAATTAAGTTCAAACTTCTTCTTCACTATCTTCCTCCTGGATATCACCCATAGATTGGTAGTGCACATACAAGTTGTAGAAGGGTCGATATGGAAATTCATCAAGTGATTTTTCCTCCTCAATCCAAGAATGTTTCTTGAACAGATGTACCAAACCATCTTCAATATGCCAAGTATGTTCAAAATGTTTCTTCAGTCTCCAATTCAGATGATCCAGCATTTCAGTAATATTCTCAATCACATGCATGAGAATTTGCATCTCTTTTTCAATCTTATTGATCTTCTTCAAAAGTGCACTGAAGTGATAGTAGGGCTGAATAGGTGATTAATTCTGAGATTCTTGATCGATCAACACATTCATATCATTTTCATCTCCCATTCCAATAAAGTATCAATAGACTTCTGGATTCATCGGCTTTCAAGGAAGAAGCACTTTTCCCCAAATTTTGTAAGGTACTTGTGATTGAATACACAGTAGGAAAATAGTGGATGGATGCTTAAGTCCAGTTGCAAATCCATTGAAAATCAAACACAAAACTAATTTCACAATAATAGCTCCAACATCAATATGTTTTCTAGTTTGAATACAGTAATTCAGAATGACACTCTCCTTAGTTACTTTGCTGATTTTTATGAATGGTAATAATTTCGATGCAATGAAGAAGTGTCAGGCTTTTGAGATTGGATTTAAAAACGATGAGGAAAAACTTACATTTCCATCATCTCTGGTCTCCCAACTCGCATTTTCATCTGTAAGGTAGCAGTACAGTTCATTCATATTGTCTCTCGTAGAAGTAAAATTCATATAATTGCAGATAGACACATTCTTAATCATAAACATCTCGTTTATTCTTAAAGGGGTGAACTACACAAACCTGCCTCATAAGTAGATCATTCTTTGGTTGATCCCATGAAGATTTGCATAAAGTTTTTTTTAATACAGGAATAACGACAGCGACAGTAGTGTAGTACAACACTTCTCAGCGCCTCTATGCAATAGTGTCCTCCACTCGAGTATTCGGCATGTTGAATCCTCAATTCACAAATCTCCTTTCTTTGATAAGCCTTTTCTTCACTAGAACTTGATTATGTAACTTCTGCGCATCAAAACTAACAAACTTTCTCCGGTTGAAAATTTCAAATCTAGCGGAGAGTGGAAAGCCATAGGATTTGAAAAGTGGTGACTCTTACTTCATTTTCCCCCCTAAGTTTTGTTTTAGAGTCATTTTTTAGTAGTTATATGGAGAAAAAAATGCCAAAATTCATTACTTTAGTCATTCGGTACCGCGGCACATCATGGACCAACTCTTTGGAATTTGGCAAGTCGTGCGTCAATCTAGCGCATCATGTGTCAATTCCAAGTTCTTCTCTATTTCAATTTTGATCCAATAATTTCTCATTTTTTTTCTTATAAAATTAGACAAATAAAGATGTTTCTAAATATTTTTCTCAAATACACAGACTTCATAAAGACCTAAACATAAATATACATAAAATATTTCAAACACAACAAACTTAAAGCAAACTAAATAAAGATACGTATGGGTTGCCTCCCACAAAGTGCTTGGTTTGATGTCATCAGTCGGACATTTCAAGTCTTATTCTGGGTGACTCAATATCACAATCTCTTTATAAATTTGTCTTTGACCATCAACATATGATTTCAATTTGTGCCCATCCACTTTAAATATTCTTCCAGTCTTGAGGTCTTCAATATTAACTGCTCCGTAGGGATAGACTTTTATAACTCTGATTGGCCCTTTCCACCTAGACTTGAATTTTCCAGGAAATAATTTCAATCTTTTGTTATATGATAAAACTTCCTATCCAGGTTCAAGTTCTTTTTTATTATCTTTCGATCATGCCATTCTTTTATCTTTTTCTTATAAATTCTCGCATTATCGTGAGATTCATTCCTAATTTCCTCAAGATCATTTAATTGCAATAATCTTTTCTTATAGCTTCTTTCAAATTAAAATTGAATTCTTTTATAGCTTAGTAAGCTTTATGATCCAATTCAAATGGCAAGTGACAAGTCTTCCCAAAAATTAATCTATATGGGGACAATCTTATATGTGTCTTATAAGCTATCATGCCCATAATGCAGTATCTAATCTATCAATCTAATCTAGCAGATCGATCCATTTTATTAGGATCAACACTTTTTTCCAAAATTCTTTTAATTTCATGAATAGAATTCATGATTAGATACATCTGCTAGACCACTAGTATGGGAATGATAAGTAGTTGGAATACTATGTATAATATCCTACTTTTTAACCAAATTTTCAATTCTTTTATTCCTAAAATGAAATCCTCGATTAGTAATCATCACTCTCAGCACTCATATCTTGTAAGAATATTTTTAATTAAAAATTTTCAAACTCTCCGAGCATCACAAATGACCTCCAAATTCATAATCATGACATTTTTGGAAAATTTCCTTAATTTCTTTATAAGGCACAGATCGTCTCATTACTAAATCTTTACATTATTTATACAAATATAGATCATCCCTAGAATGTGATTTTGCATCATCAATGAATTTCTTTTCCTGCTGTTTCGTCAATCCATATGGTAAAAAACCACTAACAATATATTTTACAATATCATTTACAATATCAGCATATACAATATCAGCATACCAAGGCATTTCTCATCCTTTTACAGCATAAAGTTGTTCATCGGGAAAAGTTTCATTAATTTATATTTCCAAATCAAGTATTTCTTTCTATTCTAGCCTAGATAGATGATCAGCAAGTTGATTATCAGTCCCTTTTCTATCGACTATTACAAAACTTTTCTATCGACTATTACACTATTACAAAATTAAAGTCTTGCATAAGAAGTACCCATCTAATAAATCTTGTTTTAACATCCTTCTTTTGCATCAAATATTTAATAATTAAATGGACAATATGCACAACACATTTTGCACCAACTAGATATGATCTAAACTTATCAAAATCATGCACAATGGCTAATAACTCTCTTTTAGTGGTGGTGTAATTAATCTGAGCATCATTTAGTGTTTTACTAGCATAGTATATAACTTTAAAAATCTTATCATATTTCTACCCTAAAACAGCTCCAATTGCATAATCACTACAATCACACATTAATTCAAAAGGTTTCCCCCAATCAGGTGAAACAATTATAGGAGCAGAGATCAATTTTTCCTTTAAAGATTCAAAGGCTTTAAGGTAATCTTGATTAAAGTCAAATTTTATATCTTTTCCAAAAGTTGGCATAAAGGTTTAGTAATTTTTTAAGAGCCTTCAATATATCTCTTGTAAAATCCAGCATGTCCTAAAAGCTCCTAACTCCTCTTATTGTAGTAGGTGGAGGTAGGTTTGATATAACTTGTATTTTTTAAAAGTCTTCCATGGCATTTTTTGAATTTTTATGCCCAAGCACAATTTTTCCTGCAACCATAAATTGATATTTTTTCTAGATCAATATGAGATTATTCTTTTCACAACATTCTAGAACTTTCAAATGAAGCTCCAAATACAAAAAAAATCATCCATAAACTTCAATCCCTTTTCAATCAATCACTAAAAATTAACATCATACGTCTTTGAAATATTGCAGGTGCATAATGTAATCTAAAGGGCATTCGCTGAAAGCAAACGTTCCATAAGGACTATTAAATTTTGTTTTCTCTTGATCCTATGGAGCAATAGGTATTTGATGATAACTGGTATATCCATCTAGAAAACAAAAATATTTATGCCGAGCCAGCCTATCCAACAACTGGTCCAAAAAGGGTAAAGGAAAATGATCCTTCCTAGTGACAAAATTTAATTTTTTTATAATCTATGCAAATTCTCTAACCAGTGACTTATCTTGTTGATATTAATTTGTTATGCTCATTTGTCACTATAGTCACACCTCATTTCCTTGGAACACGATGAATTAGACTTACCCAGGCACGGTCTGAAATAGGATGTATTATTTTAGCATCTAACCATTTTAAAATCTCTTTCTTCACAACTTCTTTGATCATCGGATTAAATCTCTTTTGAGGATCAGCTCTTGGTTTATGGTAATCTTCTAATAAAATTCTATGCATATAAATTAAAGGACTGGTTTCTTTAATATCAGCTAATGTCCATCCAAAAGCTTTCTTATATCTTTTCAAAGTTTTTAACAACAATTGTTCTTGTGTATCAGTTAATTATGAGGATACTATAACAGGTAATGTAGATAAATCTCCTAACAATGCATACTTCAAATGTGCAAGAAGTGTTTTCAGTCCTAGTTCAGGAGGTTTCTTAATAGATGAAATCAATTTCTTATTATTTTCTATAGGATCTAACATTTCATATTTTTTTAACATAATCCAAATCCTCTTTACTCACTTCCATAAATTCATCATAAAATTTATCTTCATCTTGATATTCCACATATTCTTTTTCAAATTTTCTTTCAAAAGTCTTTCTTTCAAAAGTCTTCTCTTTCAAAAGTCTTCTTAAAATATTCATAGCTTAAGTATTCATTAATATCCATTCTGAAGCATTCAATCTTTTCTTCTTTTGCAATGTAAGTCATTGATTTTACAATATTAAATGTAACTGCTTGACCACTAACTCTCATAGTTAGTTCTCCTTTCTCCACATCTATCAAAGCTCTTCTAGTGGCTAGGAATGGTCTTCCTAAAATGATAAGAATTTCTTTATCTTTCTCCATATCTAATACAGTAAAGTCCATAGGAAAGATAAATTTATCGACTTTTGCCAAAATATCTTCTATAACTCCTTTAGGATAGGTAATTGAACGATTAGCTAACTGAAGAGTTACACTGGTAAGTGAAATTTCTTCTAAGCCCAATCTTCTAAAAATTGATAATGACATAAAGATTAATACTGGCCCCTAAATCACATAAAGCTTTTCCATAAATTTTTTTGCCAATAGCACAAGGGCTTGTAAAACTTCCAAGATCTTTATGTTTTTTAGGAAGCTTTTTCTGAATTATAGCGCTATACTCTTCATTGACTGCAATAGTCTCATTATCTACGAACTTCTTTTTTTATTAAGTATATCCTTCATGAACTTCATATAGCCTTCATGAACTTCATTTTTATTAAGTATATCCTTCATGAACTTCATATAGCTTGGAATTTGTTCCCTTCAACAAATGGTATGTTTATCATTAATTTCCTCAAATTTTCCAAGAATTTCAAAAGTTGATTATCTTTGTGTTTCTGCTTCAATCTTTAAGAAAATGGAGGTGGTGGTCTTTCTACAGTGAATTTCATTGGTTTAATAGGACTTTCTTTTTCAAAATGAAAAATCTTCACTAGATTTTTTCTTTTTCCACCTCATCTTTTTCAACTTCAACTTCTTGTTGAACTCTGTTTTCTAAATTATTTCCACTTCTTAGTTGAATAGCTTTAATTTTCTCTTTGTTCTGATCTTTAGGATTTACTTCAACATTACTAGGCAATGTTCCTAGAAGTCTATTGCTAAGAGCGGTGGCAATACATCCCAATTGATTTTTCATGTTTTTGATTGCAGCTAATTGACTTTGTAATTGACTGCCCATTTGGAGTATCAATTCTTCCATTGATAGCTTTTTCTCTTTAATCTATAAATTATTAAATCCTAAGGGGTAAGAAGGTTTATAAGATTGATTCCTTTAACTATTGGAGTTTCCCAATGGGTTAGCAGCATTGTTTCCTCATTGAGGATTTGCAGCATTTGAATTATTATTACTCCAACTAAAGTTTTGATGGTTTTTCCATCCAGGATTATAATAATTGGCATAAGGGTTAATGGAATGATTATTTATTGCATTTAAAGTCTCATAAAAAGATTGGCATTCTATCATTTCTCCTAATGAGTTTTCCTCAAGCACAGGTGTTGTCTTAGAATAATTCATTCAATATTGATCTATCTTCTTTGATATAGCAGTTATTTAGGCAGTTAACATAGATATTGCATCAGAATCATGAATGCTAGCAACTCTATTTGGATTTACCTCTTCAAAGGACCATTAAAAATTATTAGTAGCCATCTCTTCAATTAATGAATATGCTTCATCGAATTTTTTTGACATTAATGATCCACCAGCAGCAGCGTCAATAATAGATCTAAGAGATCCAACCAACCCGTTATAAAAATTTGGAGTTATTAAGCAATCTGGCAAGGCATGGTGTGGACACTTTCTAAGGAGATCTTTAAAACTTTCCCATAATTCATAAATTGATTCCCCTTCAAACTGACAAAAAGATGTGATATCATTTCCAAGCTTAGCAATTTTTTAAGGTGGGAAATATTTTGATAAGAATTTTTGTGATAAATCTCCCCATGTTCTAATAGATCCAGGTGCTAATGAGTTTAACCACATCCTAGCTTTATGCCTTAGTGAAAAACAAAAAAAGTCTAAGCCTGACAACATCATTCGACACTCCATCATATTTAAATGTAGCACATACTTCTAGAAAACCAGCAAGGTGTAAATTAGGATCTTCAGTTGATGTTCCTCCAAACTGATTGTTTTTTACCATTTGTACAATAGCAGGTTTAAGCTCAAATGAATTGGCAGCTACAGTAGG
Organism: Phalaenopsis equestris; assembly: GCF_001263595.1. Classification (NCBI taxonomy): domain Eukaryota; kingdom Viridiplantae; phylum Streptophyta; class Magnoliopsida; order Asparagales; family Orchidaceae; genus Phalaenopsis; species Phalaenopsis equestris. The sequence goes on along the minus strand of NW_018226238.1, from coordinate 96,504 downwards.
GTTTTGTATACTCAAATGAAATTCATCTACTGTAGGATTAACATAATCTCTTAATGGTCTCTGATGTTGTTCATTTTCATTTCCAGCATTGTTTAAATTGCAAGCCACTTTGCTAAAATGATTATTTACTTTTTGTTGTTTTTGAGTTTTCTAATAGTTCTCTCTAATTCAGAATCGTAAGGTACTAAATTTTCAGATCTTACAATTTTCATTTTCAGATCTTACACTATGCATAAACAAACAAAGCAAGTAATTAAAAATAAGCAAACACACTAAATAAAAAAGTGTTCAAGACTAAACTACAAACACTCTTTATTTATTTTTGTATATATTTTTAAAATAAAATGAAATAATTACTAATAATATTTTTTGTTACTTCCCTGGCAACCGCGCCAAAAACTTGATGGCGGTTAGATTTAGTGTCTAAATTTTGCAAATATTTTTCAATATTTCAAAATTACACACTACAGATATATATAACATATGTAATATAATCCCAACAAAATTAACTTTGATGAAAATAGTTTTTCTTTTAAAACTCTTTTCAAACTGTTAAATCCTCATTAAAATTAACGCAAGTATATATATCGCTCAAGTAATAAAGGGTTCAATTGAGTCATAAATATCGATTCCACAGGGAAGTTGGAAAATCCTTTATGTAATTTTTTCAAATTACTTTCTAATTTAAAAATACAAAAATAAAAGTAAAAATAAAAGTAAAGTGTGTAAATAAAAGTAAAGTGTGTAGTTTGAATATTAACTACTAAGGTAAATGCTATTTAAAATGCAGTTGAAAGTCAAAGTTAACTAACTAAGAACTAACTTCCAGGATGTTTTCAAAGTTAACTAACTAAGAACTAACTTTCAAAAGTAAGAGTACGATAACTAAACAAAGTTTTTGTTTTGAGGGAAAGTTCAAATTTATGAAAACATCCTTCCCCTTTACAATGAGTTTATGGATTGTGAATAAATTGAAATCAACTAAAATATAAAAGAAATTGTATTGTGCTAAATAGGAGCAAGTTATATATATATATATAAACTATTTTGTGCCAAATAATAACAATCATAATCTTTAACCTCTTCTGAGTGTTATGAAGAACATTGACTAGTCCAGAGTTTGGTCCCTAATTCCGTGGTTAGGCTGAGAGGATACCGGCTGCCACTCCATAACTCCCACTACTCCCTCACTTGAGGACTAATAATCTCACATCAGTTTTCAATCAATTGGACCAAACTGGAGATTTTAATTTGTCACCTTAAACTCTCCAATTCTGCATCCAACAAAGTATATTTCTCTATTTATTTGCACCCAGTCTCATGGATGACATACTCTCCAATGAAGTCAAAAGTGATTCTTCCTATCTTGTAGAAATCATATGCCTTTTCAGAAAATATGTGTCTCTACAAGTTTTAACATTTCAATTGGCCAGATCAAAAACTAAATGAAGATTGGAGTTTGTTGACCTCACTTTTGGTTGAGGTTTAGTTTTTCCTCTTTAGTAGCCTAAGGTCTAGCCATAGGACTTTCCTATTAACTATTCTTAGAAAACTAGACATGGAACCCTCACCAATAGAAATTCTACACTCCTCTTTACTTAGCTTGATGTTCCACATATTGGTCCTAACCTCTAGCACTTAGTAGGTCGAGTCACTATAGGGGAACTTAAGATGAGTCACCCTTAGGACTGCTAGATCTTAGGGTTGACCCTGGGTGTTGATATAGGGCTAAGGCACTCACTTGCAATCATTTACACTCACAATCACTGACTACCCTAAACTCAGAATTTCCTGTCTTTGGTCCCTTGATACTTTTAGGAGACTCATATAGGGAGACTCATATAGGAGGTCATATAGGAGGTTCCCTAAACCCACTAGCCCTAAGCTAGGGTTTAGCTAAAATCACTACATAGAGGGCCCAAGAACTATTGGTCCATGGTTTATTGTTGGTGGTTGGCACTCCAACTCTATGAAGAAACCCAACCAAGCCTTTTGCCCATAAACTCCCCCAAATTACCTAGATACCCTTGGGACCCCAAATTTGGCCAAAATTCTCAACCAAAAAAATTTGGCCAAAATTCTCAAATCTACCCAAAATACCCAACTTTGTTCAAAAATCATTTCAAACACCTTCAAGACACCCAAACTACCCAAAATCACCAAAATTGGCCAAATTACCAAAATACCCTTCCTTACCCTAAAATTCAAAAAATTCCCAAAACCTCCCAAACATTCCCAATTTCATTTTGCTCAACTATCACATGACCATATTTGGCCAATTTGGCCATCTTTGACAAAAACCCATAAATTGCCCTTTATAGACCCATATTTTCCCCAAATTACCTCAAATATCAAATTGGTCTCAATTTACCCCAATTTTAATTCTAAACTTAAATCCACTTTTGATGTGACAGATCTAAACCAAATCCTAGCTTAATTGGTCCATGATTTGAACCCAATTTTGAGTTAAACCAAAAAAACCCAATTTTGGCCTTATGACTTGGTTCTACCAAATTGAATCTATAGCCCACTCCATTTGCAACAATTTTTGTTGAAAAATCTTCATAACATCCCCATACAACAAAATTGACCTTCAATTGGCCTTGGTGAGACCTCAATTTCATTTGATTTCAACCTAAGTCCAGAAGCCCCAAATTTGCCCCCCAAATTGGCCATGTCTCAAAATCTCACCAAATTGATGGCCTTAGCCCCAAAATTTCCACTTCATTCCTTCATACAAAATCTTCACAACATCTACCTTGATCATTTGAACCATTCAATTTGGACTTAGCCGACTTAGCCCAAGGCTGGACTTAGCCCAAGGCTAGGCCAACCTAGACCCATGTCTAGCCCAAAATGCCCAAATTGACCAAATTTCAGAAATCCCTCATATTGACCAACCAATTGAACTCAAAATCACTTCAACCGTTAACCAAAGATCTTCATAACAATCATCTAAACAATATTGATCAATCAATTGGGCCAACTAACATGGCTAACATAGCCCAAACCCAAACTTTGATCATTTGAACCCACATTGAACCTATGCATTAAAGATGGCCTTACTACCCCAAAGTCATCAAATTAACTCCACCTCAGCCATTGGTTAAACCCTAAGACTGAGCCAAAACCCATCTAACCACCTAAACTAAGCCATGGACCAAAATTTCCCCAAATTGAGGGATCTTATTTCCAATAATTCACTATCTTAAGATACCCTTACCAAAACTAAACCCCATTGCATTAAATTGCTTTGACAGATTCCCCTGGATGTCCTGAGCTCCTAGTCACCTCCCCCTCCCATGGCCCGCCGGCCTATTCACTGGGGAACCAAAATTGAGGGCCAACCCCTCTTGAATCTCACCCAAATCAAACCTAGATTCCAGCTCAGTCAAATCAAATTGTAGAGCTCCTCTGCCCTCCACCTACTCACCACCCCAAACCTTTACCCTGAGAGCCACCCTATGGCCATTTTTATAAAAACTCACCTCCACGAACATGGGAGGTGTGCTAAAATTTTCTTAGATATAGCTTCTTAAATCACTCACAGAGCTTCTTTGAGACCTCCACAACCCATTCCAATCATTCCATTGCATTGATTTTCCCTGTGTAACCCTATTTTTTAGCTTAAAAATTAAGGCAAAAAGAGGACATCCCTAAAAACTCCACCAAACTTCAATTGCTTGTGCCCACACCTTCACAACAGCAAGAGAGGACAACTCCCCGTCAAATTACTCTCTGAAACAGCCTCTACAATAACTCCAGACCAACACCCAAAATTGGCCTTGATCAAAATCATACCTAGGCCTTACCCCAAGAATAAAGGCTCAATCACTAGCCTCCTTTGAGCCCAAATAACGTGCCAAGAACCTCTGATTGAAGCTTCACTTCTCAGAGCCAAGGTATAAAACTTCTGTTATTCCCGAGGCTATTTGAACTCTCCATTTGTTTTGAGTTTATTTTATGGCATCATAACTGTATGGATATGTTCCATAACCATATGGATGTTCCTCTAGTGTGATGTTCCTCTAGTGTGGACGAGCATTTTAAAAAAAATTCATCTAATTTGGATAGGAAATGAGAGATATTATAAGGTTAGAAGATAGACGATTCTTGGGCTAGGCTATCAGGGACGATGACAGGGAGTCGTTCGGTCGCGCGTGTATTGGATGGACGGTCGAGATCAAGTCAGACAGTGCTTCGGAACATAAACCACGAGCCAAGTTAGCACTGAGGAGGATGGCAGCGTTGAATGGGAGCGCGCCGCGTGGAGCTTCGGAGCCGTCGTAGGTTGAGGTGGCGCCGCACGTTTAAATAGATAAATAGGGATTTATTTAATTCAAAAAATGATCCTTAACTTAAGAAATTCATATCTTAGTGTAGAAAAATTACAAAAATAAAATAAAAATACCCCCTTGCTCAGCAAACAGAGGAGAACAATGTGGAAATAATTTTAAGTCCATGTGATGCATATTTTATTTTTATTTAATTAAACACTGATTTAGATGTTTTGAACCTCCATGCATATAGTAATCACAGTATGGCTTGAAACTTTAGCATGTTGTTCTCTATCTTTGGGGACATTTCCCGATTTTTCCAAAGTCAGAGAAGGTCCTTATATAGAGAATCACATTTTTTAAGTTTATATGCATTATTTGCTTAAATTAACCATGCAAATTAGCATGTTGCTTAGAAAAATCCAAGAAAATTTTTGAAGGTTTATGATGACCAGAGAACCTATAGGAAAATTTCTCATGAGTCAAGTCATTCAAAATACACCAAATCTTCACAAACCCTCAAACCCTAAATCACTAAA
>NW_018226238.1:48870-91569 GCF_001263595.1 Phalaenopsis equestris | reverse complement strand
TAACTTAAGTTGATTTTTAAAGATAAACAACATTTTTGGCACTTAAATGATTTTTAAAAATCAAAATATAACTCAAAAATTTATAAAAACTTATTTTTTGAGTTCTCTGTGATCAGTGGTATTTTCTAAAAATGAAATAATATTTAAAATTAAAACTTAATTTTTAGTCTATTTTAAATATTTAAATAATTTAAAATCCCTAAAAATCACAAAAATAATGAAATTCATGGAAATGTTCTAAATTGCTTCCTAAGCACTTAAGAACAATTAGAATATTTTTCCTGATTTTCTAAATAATGAAACTGAATTTCAAAGCTAAAAAATAACTTTTTAAAGGCTAAAAATGGGTTTTCTCTAAGAATAATTCTAATAAATCAAATAAAACTCAGAGAAATATAAAATAAATCAAATAAAACTCTCTAACCTCAGAAGGACTTTTCAAAAATATGAAACTTAAATATAAAATTCTCTAACCTCAGTTCTCTAACCTCAGAAGGACTTTTCAAAAATATGAAACTTAATTTTCCACATTTAAAATATTTTATAATTAATAAATACCCAAGAATTTAAAATAATTCTTAAAATTCAAATAAAATTCACAAAATCATGAAATTTGGTCCAAAGGCTTTTATGGTTTAAGTCTACCTCCAGTAAAAATTTCAAGGGATTAGGATTTACCTTGGTCAAGTTAAGAATTTTATTTGAAAAATCCTACTTTTGCATGAAAATAATTATGTAAATTAAATTAAATTTCAAAGTCATTTGGATTAAATTTGATAAATTATGAAGCGTTAGAGCCTTAAGGGCAAATGTGTAATTTTGGAATTTTAGCCTTAATTACTATTTAGACTTAATTTAAGGAGGGAAATGGACAACTTCTGATCTTAATTGGATGTTCGAAACACAAGGGGTTAATTAGTAGAAACCAACCTCACTTTCTTAATTGAAAAGCTAAGTTAATAAATTTCTAAATTTTGAAGTTAATTAAAATAAAATAAACCCAGGACTTAGGGGTATGACTTTTGAAGTTAATACTTTTGAAGTTGAAGTTAATAATTAATCAATTTAATACGCCTATTTTGATTTTCAAATAAAATTCAAATCATGAATCATGACCACCTAAAACTTAACCTTTGGAAAATTAATTAAGACACTCACTTAGGTCTTAAGGGCTTAGTAGTGACTTAGGCTAAATCAAGGTTGATTACATGAGGATTAGAAAAACAAACTCAATTAAGATTAGAACATCTTTCAAACACTACAAGCTCAAGTACAAGCTCAAGTACACTACAAGCTCAAGTCAAAATTTGGCTAAGTGTTCCAATAGCACTAACTTGCCTCTTTAAGGGTCTTCACCCACATAATCTTCAAAAATTAAATTATAAGTGATAATTACCCCATTTTTAGGGATAATTGAGACATCAATGTAATTGATACATCAATATTTAGGGATAATTGATACATCAATATTCATTGAGCACCAAGGGAATTTATAGGATGAATTATAAGTTAACATAATAAGTTTAAAAGAACTCAGGATTTTCCACCAGACAGCGAGAGAGTAGCACGGACCTGCTTCTTTCTTTAGATATGTTGGATACCTTAGAGGTCTACTTAACTTAATATGCTTTGCTTAACAAAATCATCCTTAATTAAACTCTTAAGGACCCATCAAGTTATGACATGGGGTTAGGAAAACTATCAAAACCTTACTTTCATGTTTTATATAAACTGACTTAAAATGCCTTTTAAGTTTCAGGTGGTGGAACGAGAAGACTCGCCAGGTACGCTTTTATAGTTTTTTAGTGTCATCTTTCTTATATTTTCATACTGTACTTTTATACTTGCTTACTTGCATGCTAAACGACAATGCCACCCTGCATGAAAACCAAAACCAAGACCAAAACTAAAATTAAAATCAACCAAGATAAAATTCACCACCCCAACATTCAAAATATAAAACAACTCAAAATTTATACACAAAACTACAATTGCAACTAAATTAAAACATCGCTATTGGATGATCGGGAATCCCTAGGACGAGGTAACCTATAGTTACTAACGAGGCTTCCCACGGTCTAAATGAAATTATGGAACTCATTAAGTTGAGTTTAGTAATTTTATTTAGACCAAGTGAATCCAATAGAAAATAGTGGTACCAGAATGAGGGAACCGTAGGATCCTATCCGATGTCTCTTTAATCAACTTTAACATGCCCCCATAAAAATTTAACTTCAACCATAGGACCACCTAATTTGACATTATAACTTAACACACTTGAAAACTCAAACTCGTCGCGGCAAGGAGCTTGGAGCTAGCATGGTGGGCAGCATGGCCATCTTTAACAGCAAAACCCGTCTTCCCCAGCTAAGCCAATCTTCCTTCCTTAGACTTAAACAACAAAGACATAGGACTTCGAGGTTGCTTGCTTATGCAACATAAATCCTCATCTTATCTTTAGGCCTTCATATAGCCCTGCTATACAATATAAGACTTAGCTCATCTTAGGATTCTGAGGTTGTCGTTTGTTACGGCTTAAATTCTCACATCTTCCAGGCTACTTGTGTGATAGTTTCACATGAATGTAAGCCCTAACTAATAAGATTGGCAGGATAAAACACCTAATCATTTCTCCTCAAAACTGAAGCCAAACATTAAGATAGCTTGGGAAGTCACTGAGGTTCTCCTCTGGATCTATAACAACCCTTAGTTTTTCCTTCTTTGGACTCTACAACAAAATGTTCCAAATTGGAACCAATTCCCTTTCACACCTCCACGTCCGATCTTATTGAAAAGTCCTACCCTTTGAAACTCCTTGAAGATAATATTTCTTGATTTTTATCGAGAGACTTCTTAGGTGACTTTGGTCATTTATGATGTAATTAAATATAGGAGTTTGCCCTTATAGGAAACATGTCTGAACTCAGCTTAATATAAACCCTATTTAATTCTTTATATTAAATAAGGGAACTTATCGGCAAATATAAAGGTTTCACAGACCAAAGGATGTCATATATTTCTTAGTTTATTTGATGGAGCCTCATCCTCAAGTCTTGTGTTTACCTTTCGGGATAGATAAAGGATTTGAGGTACAGTGCTCCTTCATTTAAACTATAAAAAATATGGGGTCAGTTTGATTTCATACTTTTCTAAACTTCAATGTCCTTACGAAGCAGGCAACGAGATTTTGATTCTGGTGACGGACGGCTTCTTACGAGCAACTCCTCCAACCAAAAATAGCGCCGACAGCTTCTGGCGACCGACAAAAATAGCGCCGACAGCTTCTGGCGACTCCACTGGGGATGTGCTTTTCTCTCTATACAAATCAAGAAATATTATCTTCACACATTGTTAATGTGTCAATGTCCCTCCTGAACCAAGTTACCCTTCTTCCGTTGGCATACTATACTCATTTCTATCTTTGGGAAGTACAGCAAACTCCTTGGACTTTAGTACTGTCTGTTCAACCATCTTTGAATAGAGGGGTTCAGAAGGCCATTAAGGACTCTCTAAATTTTCATGTGAGGTCAAACCCCCAATAGGTGACCGTACTAGTTCCACCTGGGCATTGTCTACCACTAAATGGGTCCCGCACTGGGTCCTAAAATACTTTACATCTCCCTTCCAAATTTGATTTGCTACTTTGCAAATTAAACCAAATCATGTTGTGTTGCGCGCACTTTGAAATTTTCTTATATTAATTAAATTTTCAACCTCTTGATTTTTTCTTAAACAAAATTTTAAAATACCCATAAATTAAGGCCCTCCCCATCTATAGATCAACCTCTAATTATGAGGTGTTGGCCATATAGCTAACCCCAAAACTTTCTGTTTTCAAGCCTCTTCCAATGACCTACCCAACACTGACATTTTCCTGCAACCTGCCAACGAGCCACGAAGCCCGTAAGCTTGCTCCTACCATCAAATTTGGAGCCAGATTTGAAGATCTCGAGGTCATCCTCGGGAAAGTCTCGTTTATGGAAATTAAGATCGCATCACTGGAAATACAGGAATCATCTGGAGAATTCAATCTGAACTGTCTTCAAGACTTCCCTGCCTGCAAGAAGTCTAAAACTACAACACACCTGCCGTCGCGGCCCCCGCCAAACCTGCTAGCCCCGCTGCTGCTAAGGGGAAAGAAATAAACATTTTTGAAGATCCGACTATCCGACTGAGGGATTAACTGTCCCACTACCTGTGTTTGAAATTGGATCAAGTTTGAGGACAGTACCGCTGACCCAAACTCAAAAGAGGAACCGCAACGGAAAATTTTGGAAGGCCATCAAAGCTCAGGCTCCCAAGGAAACACCCATTGAGGAGGAGCCTCATCAAGATGAAGAAGTGTTATTGAAAATTTACCCACTCCTACGAGGGAGTAGATTCCATCCTCTGACAGATGCTAATGGATATGAAAGTATCCAGAAAATCGCCGCCGCATTACCACCACTTCATGGACATGGTGAGGAGAGAAAGAAGTTCACTCCTATCACCCAAGTTAGTGCAGTTTTTGCAGTTTTCAAAAGACTAGCTATAGCTACCAAAGAAGGATTTTCGGTTAGCGAGTTACTTAAACGAGTGGGAGATTCAATTTCCCCTCTCATGAATAAGGAAATTTTGAAGGGCATCAAATTTGTCAGACAGTTCCACGAGACAACGGGAGTGCCATTTACTCACATCCCCGTTTGGTTCCGTTTAGGGAACAGAGTTGATACCACAGTGAGTACTACTGATTATACTGCTACGAAGACCGCAGGCACTGTAGCCGGTCCGAAAATCTTACCCATCACCCATCATGGAAATATTTCTGCAATCCCAAAGGGAAAGACAAGATGATTACCTGGCACTGTAGCCGGTGTACACCACGGGGAGCATACTTTCCCTTGACATAATCCTTCGACATACCGATGTTTCTACTAAGACACTCTGTCTTGAGACATCATCATCGAATCAACAACGAAAAAAAGAAAAAGGTATGGGTACCCAAAGTCGCTGCACCGATACAGTCCGGTGAGCTTGCGAGACAAGAACATGGAATGAAACCAGGGATAGAAATATCTGACATCATCGCAACAATAGCCAGCGAGATGGCGGAGCAAGTAGAGGATGTCCATCAGGGTCCTCAGATCTTAAAGTGATCAAAGAATCAATAATTGAAGAGAAAGTTGAGAAACTCGGGATCAAGATTTCTGAGTTAGCTTAAGAACACATAGTTTCCACCGATAGCGACGATGAAAATTTTGATTACAATGATTACTTGGAGGAAGATTTCATGGATGTCCATGTAATCGAAACCATAGCTACAACATCCGCGAGCAAGGCTCAACCTCACACTAAAGAGAACGCCGTAGATGAAATGCGTAGGGCTATCCTCCTAAGGGACGAGCAAGTTAGTCTACTGAACAAAAAAATAGAAGAGATGACAACAACCATGACCGTTATGGCCACCATTCAGGGGCAATCATAAGAGTCGCAATTGACTTCTCCAGAGGTCAATTAGCCAGAAAGCATACATATCACAGATGAAAGGAGAGAGATTGCTTTAGAAAATAGAGACAAGCAACATAGAAAGGATTCTCCATCAGGTACTATACCAAAGAATTCAAGCAAATGGTTGAACAAGTGCGGGATGCTTTAACCCAATCTAAGAGTGGTGCATTGGTTCTAAAGGGTAGACCTTACTTGGAGGAATTCGATGTCGTGCCTTTCCCCAAGGGTTTTGTAGCCCCAAACTTCAAGATATTTGATGGGACTAGAAATCCCAGATAGCATATAGCACATTTCCAAGCCAGCTGTAGCAATATGAGAAATAGTGAAGCTTTCCTCTTCCAGCAGCTTGTCCGGAATTGCTTTCGACTGCTATGCTGACTTGCCTAACGAGTTAGTTAAAATATGTTCCGAGTTGGAACAGTTGTTTGTGAAAAGATTTATCAAAGATTTATCGGGACAAAAGATTTATCGGGACACAACATCATGTGTCTATTGGAGAGTTCATGATGGAAAAGCAAAAGCCAAGCAAAACATTGGTAGACTACATTTTGAGGTGGAGAAACCATAGCATGATGAAATGTGAACCTCGGTGAACCTCGGCTATAGGAACATCATGTGATTGAAATTCTACTCAAGAGCATTCATGGGTCAGTAGCTTTCATGCTCAAGGGACTCACCATCAAATCCTTCGAGAAGCTGCTCAATAAAGCCAACAGTCTTCAAGAGAAAATCAAATACATGGGGGAGCCCCACGAAAAGGCTAAGGTGACCATAGTGTTCAAAAAGAAATCAGGAATAGTAGCAACCATCGAGAAAGGAAAGCAGCCGATGAAGATATATGCATAAGGGCCTCACCAGTCTTCATCACAGTATGCTAAGAAACAGAGTAGTCAATCCGACCAATAACTGCCTCAAGAGGGAACACCACGAACAGGAGAAAAGAATATGTCCCTGTCAGAGCGACGTAAAATGGTGTATTCTTTCAAAGATGAAGCTATACCTAAAATATTCAGAGGTCTGATGAAGAAGACAGAGTTCAGACTACCAGATCCGAAGAAGCCCGAAGAGGTGGAACAAAAGAATGAACCAAATTATTGCCCATACCACCGGTTGCTTGGGCACACTATAGAAAAATGCTTTGTTTTTAAAGACTGGCTCAAGAAGAACCTTAAATAAGAAAACATAAAAATCCCGAAAGAATATTTAAAAGAACCTGAAAAGGTTTCATAAATATGATTTCGACCGAGCCAATCTCCTAATCGATCCGTACACTGGAACATATGGATGGAGTACAACTCGGGATGAACTCAAGAGGGTCCTCAATCAAACACAGGATCCATCAAAATAATCTTCTGTGTATACCAAAGATAAAGAATGGAATGAGTTCTGGAGTAGATCATACAAGAAAATACTGAACAAGATCCAATCTACATCAAAACAAGCCTCCATTCAGAGTCTACAACATACCAAGCCCGAGATGAAGGTTTCGTCAGGAGAACCATCATCATTAAGGACAAAGAAGAAGAAGAGAAGCATCACTACAAAGATTGATAGTATGGGGGATAGGATAGGGGCTGCCTCTACTAGAATAGTTGTCTCAGATTTGGGGAAGAAAAACCTCAAACCCTTAACTTTGTATGATTATATTTTTATCCCTTCGGGGTCTTATGAATATAATGATTGTGATTTCAGCTACATTTAAACTGTTTCTAGTGATAACGTAACTGATTATTACCAATCTAGCTTATATCTCAATCCCCAAAATGATCCTCAAATCGTACTCAAGTCTGATGAACTCGTTGTCAAGTCTAAAGAATACATCAATGACATCGCTTACGATAGTACCGATAACGAGGAGCCAATTTTGGAGCATCACGGTACACCACTTACTATTAACTTAGATCTTTCCGAAAAAGAGGAGGAGACATCGGAAGATTCAACAATGATATTGCAAGAAGAAGAAATCACAGAAGTTAACTTGAGGAGCGGAAAAGTGTTACCACCAATAACAACTCCAATAGATAAAGGAAAGCAGATAATGACTCAAGAAGAGATACCTCCACCGGTGGAAGAACCAACTTATCATAAAAAAATCGGATGATCATACAAAATAGACTACAACGTGCTAGCTCATCTTAGGAAGTTTTCGGCCTGACTAAGTATCTACGATGATCTGATCCTGTCAAAGGAGATGAGAGAGTCTTTGGTTACAGCTTTGTTTGACCTAAAAATTTTCTTAGCTCAGTTGACCAGCACATCCTCAGATGAATTTTGTTCATTGAAAGAGTAGCCTGGGGTAACCTTCACAGAAGAAGACATGCTGCTCGGTATCGCCGACCACAACTGTCCACTCTACATCCATCTCTGTCAACATCGATAGTCGATAGATTTGTGTTGTCCATAGTATTAGTAGATCCTGGAGCATCTCTTAACTTGATGAGCCTACGAACATTGGCCTATTTGGATATTGAAGCTCAAGAGCTTACGGCCGATAAAATGATGTAAATTAAATTTAACCAAATGGGAGAAAGATCCCTTCGATCAATTACATTACTTATGAAGGTTGGATAACTCGTGACAACCACTAAATTTCATATCATCGACACTGATACCTCTTTTAACGTTCGGTTGGGTCGACCATGGATTTATGAACACAATATGGTTCCATCATCTCTACACCAGTGCATTAAATACCGCAAGGATGGTCAAGAAAATTGCATCAAAGGAGACCTACAACCATTTTCAGTGCATGAAGTTGGTATCCACGAAGATGCTGCCTACTACGCGCCTCCAAAGAAGACTGTCTTCTCTTTTGAAGTTATCACAAACAAAGAAGAAGATTCAGAAGAATTACACCGAGAAAGCCATTCAACTACGCTTCAGCGATCTTCCACCACTCCCTTACAACAAGTTGGTGAAAGTTATTTTAGTTCGTGCACCCGAGGTCGAGGCCGGGGACGTGGATGAGGAAGGATCAATTTAATCATTGAACGGACTAAGCCAACCATCAACGTTGGTGATGAAGACACTTTTGAAGATCAGATAATGATGATAAGATGAAAGAAACCTCAGTGTGAGATATCCCTAGAAGATACAAAGAAAAATGAATATGAAGCAATGTATGATCGGATAAACCACTATGTGAATGCTATGACCCTTACTCTGATTCTCCCTCAAAAGGTTGAGAGTTTAGAGGTCAAGGAAGTCCATAGTGTTGGTTCAAAGATGATCAAATTTTACTAGTGTTGGTTCAAAGATGATCAAATTCTCTAGTGCTTCTACCTCTATTGAGCTTGAAAAACATGTAAACTTGGATGATGATCCTAATGAATTAATGGAATTGCCTTTTGGTTACTTCTCGCCTTGTGTTCAAAAGTTAATTCAACAGGGACACTTATAAAAACAAATACCAAAAGATAAATTTTAACTTTTTTGAAAAATTATGGAATGGTAAAAGTTGAACTCCAAATTCAAAAGAGGGTCTCAGATTTGGTACAGTCGGACCAGTCGATGATTCTGAATTTTGTATGGTCGTTACTGGTGAGTCATAAGAGGATTGCCTCGATATAGAGGATGACTCTAATGATCAACCAATAGAAGATGCTCTGCCAGAATTTGAGGGAGAAATTAAATCTACCGTCGATGAATTGAAAGAGATTAACCTCGAAACTGAAGAACAACCCCGACCTACATTTATAAGTTCTCTACTCAATGATGAAGAGTCTGCAAAATTAATCAAACTATTAACATAATTCAAAGATTACTTCTCATGGAGCTATGATGAAATGTCAAGACTGTCCGCAGAAGTTGCAGTCCATAAACCTGGGGTGGAAAATAATATAACCCCAGTAAAACAAGCTCTCCCAGGAGAATGCGCCTCGAAATAGAGCAACAAGTCATCGCCGAGGTGAAAAACTTAATAGACGCCAACTTTGTGAAAGAAGAGCAAAACCCCACATGGTTAGCTAACATTGTACCTGTTAAGAAGAAAAATGGATAGATCTATTTTTGTGTTGACTTCAGAGATTTGAACAAGGCACGTCCAAAAGATGAATTTTGACTACCCATACTAGAGATGATGTTTTATATCGCTTCAACACATGAAATTTTTGCCTTTATGGACGGATCGTCGGGATATAACCAAATCAAGATGGCTCATCAAGATGGATCAAGATGGCTCCCGAGGATGCAGCACTTACGGCCTTCAGAACACCGATTGGAATTTTCTGCTACACAGTCATGTTGTTCGGCCTAAATAATGTCGGAGCAACATATCAGCGTGCAATGACAAATATTTTTTTACGACCTCTTTCACAACCAAGTAGAATGCTATGTGGATGATTTGGTCATCAAAATTAAATGAAAAATAGACCATTTGTATAATTTGAGGATCGTGTTTGAATGGTTATGACAATATGAGCTTAAAATCAGTCCTTAAAATGCACCTTTGGCAGTACCTCTGGGAAATTTCTGGGATTCATTATCCTTCATCGGGGAATCAAGATCGATTCAGATAAAATTAAAGCTATATTGGAAATATTAAAGCTATAAATTAAAGCTATATTGGAAATGTCTCCTCCTAAAACCTTGAAACAACTACATTCCTTCCAGGGGAAGTTGGCATAACTGAGACACTCTATTTCTAATCTCTCATGTAGCTGTCAGCCTTTCTCGGCATTAATTAAAAAGGACGCCAAATTTATTTGGGAAGAGAAGAAGAGAAATGTCGAGAAATGCCAGCGGGCTTTCGAGGACGTTAAACAATATTTAATGACGCCTCCTGTCTTGGCAGACCCTATCCCAGGGAAACCGTTGATACTCTCTTGAAGCCCTCTTAGCCCAAGTCAATGATGAGGGTAAAGAAAATGCACTCTACTACTTGAGTCGTCGCCTAATACCGACAGAGATAAGGTATCCATCTATTGAGAAGCATTGTCTAGCGTTGATTTTCGCTGCTCAAAAGCTTAGACATTACATGCTTTCTTATAAGATTACCCTAATCTCGAAAGTTAATCTGTTGCAATATTTGACACTCTCTAACACTCTCTGGACGTCTAACAAGATGGTCAATGATCTTATTGCAATTTGATAAAACTTTTGTTCCCCTATGTGCTATCAAAAGACAAATACTAGCAGACTTTCTCACTGCATGCCCACTGCCAGCTGGGTCCTCTCTCAACGATGAGTTACCAAACGAGCAAATACTACAAATAGAATTCTCCAGTGCGCAACCCTGGGAAATTTACTTTGATGGCGCTTTTTCAGACAGAAAAGACAAAGGATCAGGTGCAGTTATACCAGGCAAAGTAGGGCCAGGCAAAGTAGGGATCAGAGGCAAAGTAGGGATCAGTTTGATCTTTATCACACTAGATAGGGGTATGTTGAGGTTCTCATACCACCTGACAGAGCCGTGCACCAACAATGAAGCAGAATATGAAGGCTTAATCACCGAATTGGGAATGACAATCTCAATGGGTATAACAAACATTGCCATCTATGACGACTTCCAACTCGTCATCCAGCAAGTCGCCCGACAATACAAAATTCTGAAACCAAGATTAGTAGAATACCATCACTACACGATGAAGATCTTGGAGCAGATTCCTGATAATTCTAATGCCGATGCTCTAACAAAATTTGTTAAGGAAATGGCATTTCCCCGGAGGATTTCATTGAAATCACAGTGGAAGGAAAGCAATGAAATCACAGTGGAAGGAAAGCACAGTGGAAGGAAAGCAAGTCTTGTCTCAGATCGATCTCGAAACTCTACACAAGCTCGAAAAAGAAGAAATTGTAAATACAATTGTAGACATCAATAAAGATTGGCTCAAGCATTAATACAATATTTTCATACTGGAAAGCTGACAGAAGATAAGTCTGAGGAACATCATATCACAAGAAGGGCTATGTCTTACACCCTGATGGGAAACGTTTTATATAGAAGATCATTTGACCAAATGTGCCTACGGTGTTTCAGCAGTGCCACGCCAAAGCATAGAATATTGTCAAAGAGGTACATGCCGGATTGTGTGGCGCTCATCAGTCAGGGCCGAAAATGAAATTGAGGATCAAAACACTTGGATATTATTGGTCAGTAATGATGTCTGATTGCATGGATACAGCCAGAAAATGTCACCAATGCCAAGTGCATAGGCTGGTTTTACACCAACCTTTGAATGTGCTACACCCAACTGTTGCCTCGTGGCCATTCGAGTGTTGGGGCACGAACATAATAGGTCTGATAGACCCTCCGTCTTCCAAAGGACACTGGCTTATACTTGTCGCTACAGATTACTTCTCCGAATGAGCAGAGACAGTACCATTACGTGAGGTTATGGCACAGCATGTCCTTCAATTTTTCAAAAGCCAAATTTTCTATCATTTCGGAGTACCGCAAAAAATAATTTCCGACAATGGGACAGCTTTCAAAAGCATAAAGATCAACAATTTTGTGAAAAGACATGGGATAGATTGGAGATACCCTACAATTTACTATCCCAGAGAAAATGGTCTGACCGAAGCCTTCAACAAAATACTGGTACAGATTTTAACGAAAACACTAGATGAAAACAAAAGTGATTGGCATAACAAACTATTAGAAGACTTGTTGGCCTACCAAACGACTTTCAGGACTCCCACTCAGTTTACACCCTATATGCTCGTGTACGGGTCCGACGTCGTGTTACTGCTAAAAATACAGACATCGTCTCTCAGAGTCGTTGTTGCCAATTAACTCACAATAAGAGAAAGTGCAAAACTCACACTTAAAGAACTAGAAAGTCTTAAGGGAAAATGACTAGAAGCACAACAACATTTGGAGCTTTACCATCAAAGATGGTACAAGCCCATGACAAATTGGTCTGCCCAAGGACATTCAAAGTTGGTGACCTCGTAATTGTGCTCAAATAGCCTATTCTTGCACTCCACAAAATAGTTGGAAAATTTGAGCCAACTTTAGAGGGACCATTTGTCATTGAGAAGGTCTACACAGGAGGAGCCTACCAGTTAGTGGACTTTCAGGGTGAAAGACCCATGTTACCGACAAATGGAAAATACCTAAAAACCAATTACGCAGCCTAATGCTGCTTACCTCTGCTTGCTTTGAAACTTTAAAATTTTGATTATTTTTTGGTTATCTATGTGGCCAAATGTCTATGACCGGGTCCAAATTTTGTAATTAAATACAATATAATGAAAATTTTGAAAAAATATTTTAAACTTTAAATTTTTTCCTTTCCACTTTTGAGTATAATGTTCCACAATATTAATTCATACATAAATAAACAATTCATTTCACTAAAATAAGTTAAAATTCACTTTAATAAATACTTTATTTTATTCTTGTTCATGCCAAGTTTTGGCCCACCAACATTTTTCCTGTTGCCTGTAGAAAAATGTCGGGACAGAGGCTGATCTTTGCTTTTAAGGATGGTTGGAGCCTCACACTAAATGAGGATAAATGAGGAGATGGTGCCGTAGGGCGGTACCATAGAATTCAACATGGATTTTAACCAGGTTGACATGGACTACGAAGGTCCTCTAATGAATGTCGTCAGCTGCAGGGAGAAAGAGGGATTACTTTCACTATCGAGGATGACCGCCAAAGATAATGTGTCACACAAAGGCAATAACGTGATAATAGAGCAAGATCCGATGGAAGGGCCCAGTTGTCTGCCCTCCATGGTAGCTACACCAGCTGGAGGCCTAGTAGCCGCCAATAACAAGCAACTACCAAATACTTCAATTCGCAGGACGCAATGTAGGAATGTCAGTCGTAAGAAGTAGAGGGCTTTTCTACGACAAGAACTTAGGCGTTAGAGAGAAGCGGACAACTTGCTCAGCTTTGTTCTTGAGGGGCATATTTATGATCTAGACATGAAAGAAACTTCTGCTAGCCTACCCACCACGGATGAAGAACCAGGGTTCGTAACAGAATCAGATACACTTTCAGTTTCATATGCTTTATCCAAGGGTTGCCTGACATGCAACGCTGAAATATTGGTCGGGACATCAGCCACGAGGGCATTTGTAGAATGCTCGGATTGCAATGTTCTACATTTACAATGCTTTAGTACATTGGAAGAGTATACCTCCAGCACCAATTGGTCTCAGACTTCAAACTTTATGATGGATGAGCCATACGTCTCACTGGGGACAGATAAGTATGTACCATGGAGCCCAGGGTCGTACATCTCGCTAGATACCGAGTTTCGTGTTCCAGATCAGCCAGTGCCAGTTTGGGTTCCTGTCCGACCCCTAGTACGATTGAGTACTACAAAATAACCAAAGTAAATAAAAGAGAATTTGAATTTTACGAAGAAGTCCAGAGAAAATTCATCAGCATACTGGAGGGATTAGCACTCTATATCAGAGTCTTCTTAGAGACTGACAAACAAAGTATAATTGACTGCATTTTTTACCTAAGGGATAGAGGTCAAGCAGGTTAACTTATGGAAAGGACCTATTCTAACCTGAGGAAATTAATGCGAGGAAAAGGGAGGATTACTATCCAGTGTGGCTGCTGCTACAACTTCACAAATGATAGATAGGGGAATCCACTTGGGATCCTCATACACAATCAAGAACACCCCCCCCTGCCAATGATAAAGTGGATGATCAAAAGAATAGTCAGATGGAGCATAATGCCTACTACCTGCATCCCAAAACACTGCATCATCAACATATATGATGAGGGAGACTGCATACCTCTTCACATCGATCATCATGATTTTGTAAGACCCTTCTGCACGGTCTCATTTTTTAGTAAGAGCAACATATTATTTGGGAAGAAATTGATATCGTCGGCCCTGGTGAGTTTAGAGGCTCTGTGGAGATTCCTCTACCAGTTGGTTCAGTATTGGTTCTTAAAGGCAATGGTGCAGATGTCGTCAAACATTGCATTCTAGGGGTACAACACCGTAGGGTGTCTGTGACCTTCTGCAGAATGGACGACAACAAAATACCATATGGATTTCAGCCAGACCCAGAACTGGAAGAGCTACTGCCGTATGAGCTATGAGAACGTTGCACCTCTTAGTACATGCGAAGGGAACTCTTGTCTTGGAGTATGGCTTAGAAAGTCTACTCAATCAGGAGCTTGTAGTACCTGATACAGATGGTCAAAGGATTCACTTTCTTTTTTTATAGCAACGTGATATGTATCTGATATGTTCAGCCTAGAATGTATTTATGGCATGAAATGGTCTCGACGTACTTCAACATGGAGTATATATTGTACCTTTTTAGGTGTTAGCCTATGTTTGATGTGTGACATCTTGATTAAAAGATTAATAGAAATTTCTCTCAGAAATGTGTCTTTTGTCAGTTGCCTTTTTGTGCAATGGATGGAAGCCACGAACCACACGTTGGTTCAGAATTTTAATGAATGAAGAATGAAACAACAAATCTTTAACAAAAATAAAATTCAAACAAAAATAATCACAAATGAATAAACAATAAAATAAATTTCTTTTGAAAATCAACCAATTTAAATTAAAATTTTAAAGACATTTTTTTTGAAAAATTAAATGTGATGAAAAACAACAAGAAAAGAAAATGAATTTGTTGAGTGGATTCTCTCGTTTTCAGAGTTTCTTAGTCTTTGTCCGCACAACACAACCACCTTTATCTACATTAACTCTCTTCACATCCCCACAAAATTTCACATTCTGCGCAAAAACCTCACAAAGCTCTAAAAATCTTCTTCAATAAAATCATCCTTTTCACATGACACATTTCTGCAAATTCAACACCACAAACTCTCTACACTATTTTCATATGACTCTTGGGATCAGTACCCAAATTTCAACTCCCTATATCCAAGGATCGGTGTGAGGCCCCCTTCAATGGATGTTAAGGCTTCCGATTCCTTCAAATTTCAAATTCTTTGAGGATTGGTGTGAGGCCCCCTTCAATGGATGTTAAGGCTTCTGATTCTTTCAAATTTCAATTTCTCTGAGGATCAGTGTGAGGCCCCATTCAATGGATGTTAAGGCTTATAATTCCCTTAAATTTCAAATTATCCAAAAATTGGTGTGAGGCCCACTTCAATGGATGTTAAGGCTTCTGATTCCTTCAAATCTGATGCCTTCAAATTTCAAATTCTCCAAAGATCGGTGTGAGACCCCCTTCAATGGATGTTAAGGCTTCTGATTCTCTCAAATTTCAAATTCTCTGAAGATCAGTGTGAGGCCCCCTTCAACAGATGTCAAGGCTTCCGATTTCTTCACATATTCCCCACAAATTTGCATGTGTGAATCTCCCTTCCTAACGTGACACACATATTTTCTTGTTACCTCTTGGGTTCGATGTGATTCCTAGTGCTTTCTTTCTCAATGTAGCACGAATATTCTCTTGTCACTTCTTGGGTTGGATGTGAGTCCTAGTGCTTTCCTTCCTAACGTGACACACATATTTTCTTGTTACCTCTTGGGTTCGATGTGATTCCTAGTGCTTTCTTTCTCAATGTAGCACGAATATTCTCTTGTCACTTCTTGGGTTGGATGTGAGTCCTAGTGCTTTCCTTCCAAACGTGACGCACACATTTTCTTGTTACCTCTTAGGCTGGATGTGAGTCCTAGTGTTTTCCTTCTTAATGTAGCACATATATTCTCTTGTCACCTCTTGGGTTGGATGTGAGTCCTAGTACTTTCCTTCCTAACGTGACACACCTATTTTCTCGTTACCTCTTGAGTTGGATGTGAGTTCCAGTACTTTCCTTATCATTGTAACACACATATTTTCCTTGTCACTACTTAGGATGGATGTGAGTCTCAGTGCTTTCCTTCCTAACATGACGCACATATTTTCTTGTTACCTCCTTGGCTGGACGTGAGCCATAGTGCTATCCTTTTCAATGTAGCACATATATTCTCTTGTCACTGTTTGGGTTGGATGTGAATCTTAGTGCTTTCCTTCCTAGCATGACACACATATTTTCTTATTACATCTTGGGTTGGATGTGAGCCCTTGTGCTTTCCTTCTCAATGCAGCACATATATTCTCTTGTCACCTCTTGTGTTGGATGTGAGTCCTAGTGCTTTCCTTCCTAACGCGACGCAAATATTTTCTTGTTACCTCTTGGGTTGGATGTGAGGCCTAGTGCTTTCCTTCCTAACATGCGCATATACTTTCTTGTTACCTCTTCAGTTAGATGTGAGTCCCAGTGCTTCCCTCCTCAATGTAGCAAATATTTTCTTTGGAGTCGGATGTGAGCCTCTGTGTTTTCCACCTCGATTCGGTCCTCTTACACAATCCTATTCTCATCTTTTGAAATAAGTTTCAAGACTACCTTAAATGGTTTATGGCATTTGATTCTTATTTTGGGATATATACCTAAATTTCAATTCCCACCTCATGGTCAACACCTACATACTCACTCCCATCCTTTATAAATACCTGAAATTTCATAACTCAAAATAATTTCATAACTCAATTCATAACTCAAAATTCACTCTCTGATCTCCAGCGAGAGTCCCTACTCCTTAATTTCAATCAAACAACCATCTGCTAATTCCCCAGCAGAAACAGATCGCACACACAACTCTGCACATACTTCCGGGTCTATCAACTTAGGAGTTTGTATTGGTTTTTGTTGATCTCATCGGTCAACACCAATACGCGCGGTGTGCTTGCCCAGCACATCACACCAATTGGGGGTCCATTTGTTGACCTCACTTTTGGTTGAGGTTTATTTAGACATGGAACCCTCACCATTAGAAATTCTACACTCCTCTTTACTTAGCTTTAAGTTCCAAATATTGGTCCTAACCTCTAGCACTTAGTAGGTGGGGTCACTATGGGGAAACTCAAGATGAGTCACCCTTAGGACTGTTGGATCTTAGGGTTGACCCCGGGTGTTGGTCTAGGGCTATGACACTCACTTGCAATCATTTACCCTCACAATCACTCACTACCCTAAACCCAGAATTTCCTGGCTTTGGTCCCTTGATACTTTTGTTGGGAGACTCATGTAGGAGACTCATGTAGGAGGTCCCCTAAACCCACCAGCCCTAGGCTAGGGTTTAGCTAAGACCACTACATAAAGGACACAAAAATGGGATTTGTATTGTTCCATATTGAATAACTGAAGCAGTTTATATGTATGTGGCACTCCAACTCTACTAAGATACTGAACCTAGCCTTTTGCCCCTAAACTCCCCCAAATTATCTAGATACCCTTGGGACCCCAAATTTGGCCAAAATTCCCAAATTGGCCAAAATTCCCAAATCTTTGGCCAAAATTCCCAAATCTACCAAAAATACCCAAATTGGTTCAAAAATCATTTCAAACACCTTGAAGACACCCAAACTACCCAAAATCACCAAAATTGGCGAAATTACCAAAATACCCCTCTTTATCCCAAAATTCCAAAATTTCATAAAATCCCAAAAATTCTCAAAACCTCCCAAATATTCCCAATTTCATTCTCCTCAACTATCACATGGCCCAATTGGGCCAATTTTGCCATCTTTGACCAAAATCCTCAAATTGCCCTTTAAAGGCCCATATTTTCCCCAAATTACCTCAAATGTCTATCCGATTGGTCTCAATTTACCCCAATTTCAATTCTAAACTTAAATCCACTCTTGATGTGACCAATATAGACCAAATCCTAGCTCAATTGGTCCATGATTTGAACCCAATTTTGAGCTAAACCAAAAAAAAACCCAATTTTGGCCTTATGACTTGGTTCCACCAAATTGAACCCATAGCACGCTCCATTTGCCACAATTATTGTTGAAAATCTTCATAACATCCCCATACATCAAAATTGACTGTCAATTGGCCTTGGTGAGACCTCAATTTCATTTGTTTTCAACCTAAGTCCTAAAGCCCCAAATTGGTCATGTCTCAAAATCTCACCAAATTGATGGCCTTAGCCCCAAAATTTCCACTCCATCCCTTAAATCAATTGTTCACAAAACCATATCACAAAGTAAGGAGAAGTATAAATAAAAGTACTCAGAATTCATGAGAAGGATACGACAAGACGCGATTTTCATATATGAAAATAAGTTTACAAAATAAAAGAAATAATAAAAGAAATAAAAGAAAGGCACAACTTATCTCACAAACCTTCCCAAGCAAATCCCTAGAAGTTCTCTCCAAGCCTTTCTCTCTTTAAAACCTCACTCAATTCTCTCTTATAAGTGTAATGAAGAAAAGATCTTTCACCTTCCCTCTCCTCTTACAACCCTAGTCTTACAACCAACCCTAGAAGAAAATCTCTTCTTCTCTCATCTTTCCTCTCATGCCAACCTTCTCTCTCCCCCTTTCTCCTCTCTTTCTCATCTCTCCTTCTCGTCTCTCCTTCAACTCTATGAAGTCCTCTCTTTTATTTTGGGTTGCCTCCTTTGAAAAACAATTCAAAATTTCTCTCCAAAAGTCAACTAATATGAATTCAAAAGATGTGTCATTTGATCTAAGAGACATATCCCTTCGTAAAAGAACCTTCCAAAGTGTCTAGATGCATTGAATTACTCCAATAGGTGTGTAGAATAAGCATCTCTTTGAAAATTCATGCAAAATTCATCTCGAACTGCCTTAATTTGTAAAAATTCATCTCAGACGCATCATGCGTCGATCTGACGCATCATGCGTCAGTTCTCTGTCAAACGGCTCATGCTATACCTATTTTGAGATATTGCACTTTAATGGAAGCTATTTTAGTGTTTTTCTTACAGATACAAGTAAAAATGGAAAAAATGCTTAAAGAAGTGAAAAAGGATCAAATTTGGAGCAAAAAGGTGAAAAATTGTGCAAAAGAGTTCTGGCGCTTAAGCGCCAGATTCGACGCTTAAGCATAGGTTAAACAAAGAAGATCGTGCCTAAGTGCCGAGACCCCACGCTTAAGCACCAGTGGCAGTTACTAGATGAGTAAAATTGGTTTTCACAAATTTTAAAGAGGTTTTTGAGGCACCATTGGCTTAATAGGTAGTTGTAACCACCATAGACGAAAATTATCATGAAAGGATGCATCTCTTGGGCCAAGACATTAAATGAAGACACATTTTGAAGAGATCTCAAGGAACCTCCTGGAAAACTAAAAAAGAAAGTAGAGAGGACTTAGAAAAGAGTCCTGAAAATATTGGCAATTTTTTAAAGTTCCTTTATGTGGAGTTCTTTTATGTGGAGTTGGTCTGGAGATATTTTCAGAAACCACTTTTTATTTACTTTAACCATTTTTGTTATTATCTTTTGAGTGATTGCAAAAGAGAAGAGATTCAAAGGAACTTCAAGAGTTTGGTGGAGGACTTGAGGAGGACTTGAGATAAGACTTGAGATAATTTTTTTATCTTTTTGTTTTAGACTACTTTTGGTTTTAATCAAGACTTATTGTTGGTTTGACAATGCTTTCTTCTTTTAAACTAAAGCGTGGTTTTATTTTTTCCATGGATACTGAGTAGTTTTTCTTTATGTTTCTTCTTAAAAAGATAAGTAATTAAGCTTTGGATGGATAAGTAATTAAGCGATAAGTAATTAAGCTTTGGATGGAAGTTGTGGAGAATATTTATCTTTAATGTTGGAAGAAGTTGTGAAGATTTAAATCCATGCACTTCATTTACTTCTTGATTTGGCCAATCCAATTGTTAAAAACTGTTGTAAGAACATGTAAGAACCGGGCGGTATTGTCTCAGTTAACAATTGGAAAGAATCACATGAGGTTGTATGAATGAGAATGTAGTTCATATGATTGAGTTCAAATAAATAGGGAAATATTCATTGATGGCTGTAGAGTTAGAGGACTTTAAAGTGACAGGTTAAAGCTCCCAACTTGGTTTATTATTTTAGGTTCTGATACGAGAATGTTAGCCCCCAGGAGCTAGTATCTTTCCTGTCTAGCCAGTCTTCAGAACTATTCAAATTTTAAATTAGTCAATCTTCTTTATAGCATCTCTAGTAAGGGTAAAGAATATTATTGCTCCTATTTGGCACAACACAATTTGCATACTTCCACAATAGAATTTCTATACTTATTATTAATTCATGATAAGAAGAAAGATATTTTCGTATTAAATACTTTTCTTCTACAAAAACTTTAGTTATCTTTTTAAGTTGTTACAGTTTCGTTAAAATATCAAAAATACCAAAAAATATTTACATTTTATATTCCTGCAAAAATTGTTTTTAATTTAAGTAGTTATCTTTTTAAAAATAGAAAAACTTTCTGAAAAGTGCATATTGCATAATCTTCCCTGTGTGTTTGATATTCAGGTCTTAATCAAAAAGTCTTATATTACTTGATAACAATACGTACATTGGCGTAGTATCCCAATATAAATATATATATATAAATTAAAAAGTTAAATTCTTATTTTTCTTCAGGATCAAGATTTTTGATTTTATTGCAAAATAAAGAAATATAAGTTAAAAATATCATCAAAACTATTGTTATACTGTGCATAAGCATTAACTATTCAGGAATCAAATTTTTGGCGCCGTTGTCGGGGATTAAAATCTTCAAATAGTGGTGTCAATTTCATAAATCCTTACATATAAAAAAAAAATTGGGATCACACATCATGCACAAAAATCACAAAATTCTTTGTTTTTGTTCCATATTTTATCCTTTTTATCATTTTTGCTCCAAATGCCTAAAAATGAAATACCTGCAACAAAAACATGTAAAATACCCTTCTTTAAAGTGTAATATCACCAAAAATAAGTATAAAATATGTGTTTAAAATAGTATATTATTTTAGTGTATTAACGACCTCTATCACAACCAAGTGGAATGTTATGTGGATGATTTGGTCATCGAAAACAAATAGAAAATTGATCCTTTGTACGATTTGAGGAAAATGCACTTTACTACTTGAGTCGCCATTTAATACCGATGGAAGTAAAGTATCTGCCTATTGAGAAGCATTGTCTAGCTTTAATTTTTGTTGCCCAAAAGCTTAGGCATTACATGCTCTCTCATAAGATTACCCTTATTTTGGAAGTTAATCCATTGCATTATTTGATGACCCAACCAACACTTTCAAGACGTTTAACAAGATGGTCAATGAGTTTTATTGCAATTTGATATAACTTTTGTTCCCCTCCATGCTATCAAGGGATAAATTTTAGCACATTTTCTCGTAGCACACCCACTTCCAACTAGGTACCCACTCAACGATGAACTATCAAATGAGCAAATGCTGCAAAATGAGCCATCCAATGCCAGACATTGGGAAATGTATTTTGATGGAGCTTCTTCAGCCAGAAAAGAGTAAGGATTAGAAATGATTATACCAGGCAAAGCAAGAATTGGTCTGATTTTCATCACACTAGATAAGGGCATGTTGAGATTTTCCTACCACATGAAAGAGTCGTGCACAAATAATGAAGCAGAATATGAAGTATTGATCACCAAGTTGAAGTTGGCAATCTCAATGAATATAACAGATATTATCATCTATGGCAACTCACAACTCGTCATCCAAAAAGTTGCCAAATAATACATGATTTTGAAGTGAAGGTTAGCAAAATACCACTGTTACACAATGAAGCTGCTTGAATAGATTCCTAACATGACTCTATATCGGATTCCTTGAGGAGATAACGCCCATGTCGATGCTCTAGAGAAACTTACCAAGGAATTGACATGTCCACCTGAAGATTCCATTGACATTATAGTGCAAGGAAGATGGGTTTTATCTTAGATCAACCTTGACAATTTGCATAAACTCAAAAAAGGATAAGTATTGATAATTGCAGTTGCTAACATTTACAAAGATGACGGGCAGAAACCAATAAAAGAATATTTGCAAACTGGAAAGGTGCTAGAGGATAAGTCTGAGGCATACCACATCACGAGAAGAGCAATGTCATATGCTCTAGTGGGTGATGTCCTCTACAGAAGATAGTTCTGCGATGTATAAGCAGGTCCGAAGCACAAAATATTGTCAAAGAAGTACATGCTGGATTATGTGGCGCTTACCAGTCAGGTTCAAAGATGAAAATGAAGATCAAAAGACTTGGGTATTATTTTTCCAGAAATGATATTTGAATGCATGGATACAACCAAGAGGTGCCACCCTTTTCACGTGCATGGGGTGGTCTTACACCAACCTCTGAATGTGCTGCACACAACTGTTGCCTTGTGGCCATTTGAGTGTTGGGGCATGGACATAATAGGTCTGATAGGCCCTCCATCCTCTAAGGGACATAGATTCATTCTTGCCACTATGGATTACTTTTCCAAGTGGGCAGAGGCAGCACCATTACGAGAGGTTACAGTACAACATGTTCTGCAATTTTTCAACAGCCAAATTGCTACCATTTTGGTGTACCACATAAAGTGATTTTTGACAACGAGACAGCCTTCAAAAGCACAAAGATCAACTACTTCATCAAAATACATGGGATAGACTAGAGGTACTCTACAATTTATTATCTCAGGGCAAACGAACTGGTCGAGGCCTTCAATAAGTCACTCATGTAAATCTTAATGAAGACATTGGACGAAAATAAAGGCAGTAGCATAATAAATTATTAGAAGCTTTAAGCTTTATGGGCCTACCATTGGGCCTACCATACAACATTCAGAACTCTCACTCAATGTACACCTTACGCACTTGTGTGCAGGTCTGAGGCAGTACTGCCGCTAGAAGTTCAGACCCCATGACTTAGAGTCATCATCGCCAACCAAATGACAACCTAAGAAAGAGTGAAATTCAGACTTGAAGAATTGGAAAGTCTCAAAGGAAAATGACTAGAAGCTCAACATCATTTGGAACTCTACCAAGTGAGGATGGTGCAGGCTCATGACAAATTGGTCTGCCCGAAGACGTTCAAAGTTGGTGGCCTTTTTCTTGTTCTCAAAAGACCTATTCTTGCACACCGCAAGAAAAGTGGAAAATTTTGAACTAACTTAGGAGGAACCATTTGTCATAGAAAAATTTTATTCGAGAGGAGCTTACCAGCTGATGGATTTTTTAGGTGAAAGATCTATGCTGCCATTTAAAGACATATTACCCGACGTAACATTACTTGAAATCAACTTTTTGAAATTTTAATTGCTCTGGGTTTATTTATTTGACCAAGCGTTTATGATTGGGTCCAAAATTTTGTAATAAAATTAACCTCAATAAAATGAAAATTTTGGAATCTGTTCACTTTAATTTTCTCCTTTTGTCTCTAATTTTAAAATTCCATTAAATTAAAATAAATTAAACAAAAAAATTTGCACATGTACGAATTAAAAATTTTTGCTTAATGAATGCTTCGTTTTTGTTCTTGTTCATGCTGAATTTTAGCGCACTAATGTGTTTCTGTCTTCTGCAGAAAAATGTCGGGATGAAAGGTGATTTTTGCCTTTAGAGATGGCTTAAATCTAACACTGAACAGAGAAAGGGTAGCTCAAGGTGGCATCATAGATTTAGACTTAGACTTCGGTCAGGTCAACGTGAATTATGAGGGTTCCCAGCTGGACTAGTCAGCCACCAAAAGAAAAAAAGATTATCGTTGCTACTGAGGATTGGTACTAAAGAAGACTCCCCTCTAAAGAGGAAGAAAGTGATAACACAACAATATTCGATGGAAGGAACTAGCTGTTTGCCTTCCATCATAACTACACCATCAAAAAAATTTATCAGTGCTAATGAAGACAGACTGCTAGATGCACCACTAAGAAGAACACATTGTCGTAATGCTAATCTCCGCAAGCACAGAGCTTTTCTACATGAGGAAAAGAGATGCATGAAAGAAGCAGAAAATAAGCTCACCCCGACTCCTCAGGGGAAAATTTATGATCCTTGCATGAGAAGCAGTTCCAGATGCACTTTAAAGGGGTTGCTCGATGTGCAACGTTCAGGTTCCCATACAAGCTTTGATAGGAGGAGCATCGTGGAATGCCCAACATGCAATGTCTTCCATTTAAATCACTATAGTTCTTTTGAGGATTTCATAGACAATAACACAGGATGCCAGGAGACAACTTACATAGACACTGAGTCGTATATTCCACTATCTATAGAACCAAGTTAGACATAGTATTCTACAAATGTTGAGATGAGGGAGCCACCCCGACAATCTCAATGGAGTCCTACGGTGGAGCTGGAAAGAATGAACAGAGTTCAGAAGTGAGAATTTGAATTCTATGATGAAATCCAAGGAAATTTTTTCAACATTATAGAAGGCCTAGAGCTGTATACAAGGGTTTTTTCTAAAAATGATGGAAGAAAAATTCTTGACTGTGTATTTGACCTAAGAGACAGAGGTTGAGTTGGTTTACTAATGAAGAAAACTTACTCAGAGCTGTGAAAATGGATGCACGGGAAAGGCAGAATAACCATCAAATGCTATTGCTTCTATAGCTTTGTCAATAAAAGGAAGGGGAACCCTACTATATCCATTTATGACGAGGTGGATCATCTACCTTCCGAAATAAAGAGAATGATCAAAAAGATGGCCAGCTGGAGTATACTACCAACGGATTGCATTCCAAATAATTGTATAATCAATATCTATGATGAAGGAGATCGTATTCCTCCGCATATAGGCCACCATGATTTTGTAAGGCCCTTTCGCACTGTGTCCTTCATGAGCAAGACAAATATACTGTTCAAAAAAGAGATCGATGTTGTTGGCCCTTGGAGTTGATACAAAAAAATAATATACTGCTTTAAGTACCCTTTTTATGCATATTTTTGGCGATATTGCACTTTAAAGAAGGGTATTTTGTGTTTTTTTTGCAAGTATACCATTTTTAGACATTTGGAGCAAAAATGGCAAAAGGAGCAAAATTTGGAGCAAAAACAACCAATTTTGGGTTTGGCACATGATGCGCCAAAATCCAGAGCACTCGCGCATGATGCGCCAGATGCAACTGCTTTAAATTAAGGCAATTTAAGACAAATTTTGCTTGAATTTTTAAAGGGATACTTGTTCTAAACACCCCATGGAGAGATTCAATGCATTTAGACAGATTTAATGATTCAATGCATTTAGACACTTTGGAAGGTTCTAATTTGAAGGGATTTGACTCTTGGATCAAAGAGGCACATCTTTTGAATTCAAAGGTTTGACTTTTGAATTTTAAAGGAAAATGGAAATTCTTTTCAGAGGAGGCAGCCCAAAATAAAATAAAGTTGTAGAAGAACTTCAAGGGGAGCAAAAAAAAGATAGGTGGCGTGAGAATCAAGAGGAAGAGATGGAGAGAGAAAATCAAGGGCTTGGAGATTATCTTCTAGGATCGTAAGAGGAGAGGAAAGGTGAGAAATTTCTTCTTCATTACACTTCTAAGATAGAATTGAGAGTGCTTGTAAAGAGAAGGCTTGGAGAGAACCTTAGAGATTTGCTTGAGAAGGATTATGAGATAAATTGTACTTTTCATTTATTTTGTTTGTAAACTTGTTTTTATATATGAAGTCCATGTTTTATCATATACTTCTCAAGAATTTTGAGTAGTCATCTTTATCATTCTCCCTACTTTGAAGAAATGTTTTTTTGAAGAATTGAGTTTGTTTTTTACGGTTTAAAATGTTGATAATTTGTGATGATTTGAACTCCGACCTTCATTTACTTTTTCATCTGGCCAATTGAATTGTTAAAATGTGTTGAGAAGCATTTGTTCTAAAAAAGGGAAATGATTTCAACAACAAAGGGAGAATTACATTTTATTTCAAGGGAGAGTATGTCATCCATGGGATCGGGTGCAAATAAATAGGGAAATATACTTCATTTGATGTAGAACTGGAAGATTTTAAGGTGACATATTAGAATCTCCAATTTGGTTTAGTTCATTGAAAACTAATGAGAGCATATTAGCCCTCAGGTGAGAGAGTAGTGGGAGCTCTGGAGTGACAGTCAATATCCTCCTAGCCTAACTACAGAATTAGGGACCAAACTCTGTTTAGTCAATGTTTTTTATAGCGCTCGAAAGAGGGTAGAGATTAGGATTGCTCCTATTTGGCACAAAATAATTTTTAAACATATTTTTCAAATGAATTCAATTTCTTTACAAGCCATATTTTCATTGTAAAAGGGAAGGGTTTTTTCTCATACTTGAACTTTACGTCAACAAAAACCTTTATTTTATTTCAACAATTTAGTTTTGAAAGTTTAGCATTTAGTTTAGTTTACTTGTTATAGTAGTGAATCTGCATATTCAGTAGCATTTCACTTGAGTAGTTTAACTTCAGACTTTGTACTTTACTTTGTTTTTATTTTTATTTTAATTTAAGAATAGAATATTAATAGCTAGCTTATATATATTTCCAGCTTCCCTGTGGGATCGATATCTAGGACTCCATTAAAGCCCTGTAATACTTGAACGATACGTATACTTGCGTTATATGTAGAAGGGATGTTGACCTCATTTTTGGTTAAGGCATAGTGTTCCTCTTTATTATCCTAAGGTCTATCCATAAGACTTCCTATGGACTACTCCTAGAAAACTAGAAAAGGAAACCTCACCATTAGAAGTTCTAAACTCCTCTTTACTCAACTTGAAGTGAAGTTCCACATAGTGGTTACATAGTGGTTCTAACCTCTAGCACTAAGTAGGTGGGGTCATTATGAGGGAGCTCAAGGAGAGTTCCTATTGGACTTTTGGACCTTAGGGTTGACTCTGGATGTTGTTCTAGAGCTAAGGCACTCTCCAGTAATCACCTCACTCACAATCACTCACAAATACAAACCCAAAATTTCTTGACCTTGATCCCTTGATCCTTCAGGAGACTCATGTAGGGGGTCCCCTAAACCCACTGGTCCTAGGCTAGGGTTTAGCTAAGACCAGTACATGTACATAGAGAACCCATAGAGGACCCAAAATGGGGTCTCTATTGTTCTATGGCTTATTTATGGTGGTTGGCACCCCAACTCTACCAAAATGCCAAACTTAGTCTTTTGTCCCTAAACCCCCAAATTATGTAAGTTCCGTTGGAACCCTAAATTTGGTCAAAATTACCCAAAATACCCAATTTTGATCAAAAGTCTTTTCAAACTTTTTGAAAACACCCAAATAACCCAAAATCATAAAAAAATTACCAAATTGCCAAAATACCTCTCCTTAGCCCAAAATTCCAAAAATTCTAAAAAATCCCAAAATTTTGCAAAATATTCCAAATATTCCTAATTTTACTTTTCTCAACTACCACTTGACCCAATTTGGTCATTTTCACCAAAACCCCTTATATTGCCTTTAAAGGCCCAATCTACCCAAATCCACCTCAAATGTCTATCAAATTGGCCCAATTTCCCCCAATTTAAATCCTAAACTCAAATTAACCTTTCATGTGACCAATATAAACTAAATCCAAGCTCAATTGGCTCACAATTTGAGCCCAATTCTTACCTAAATCAAAACCCCTAATTTTGGCCCTATGACTTGCCCTATGACTTTGTTCCACCACCTATGACTTTGTTCCACCAAATTGAACCCCATGGTCTACTCCATTGGTCTCAATTTGGACAATAAAATCTTCATAACATTCCTAAACAACAAACTTGAGCTTCAATCGGCCTTAGTGAAGCCTCAATTTCATTTAATTTCAACCTAGGTCAAAAGCCCCAAATTTTGCCTCAAATTGGCTATGCAATTGGCTATGCCTCCAAATTTATTGGCTATGCCTCCAAATTTCACCAAATTGAATACCTTAACCCCAAAATTGGCACCCAATTCATGTTGAAAACTCTTCATGGCATTCCTATTGACTATTCTAATCAATCAATTTGGACTTAGCCGAAGGCTAGCCCTATCTAGACCCAAGTCTAGCCTATCATGCCCAAAATGACCAACTCTCCAAAATCCTCTAAATTGACCCTCCAATTGAACTCAAAATCCTTTCAATCCTTCACCAAAATGTTCATTACAATCATCTACATCAAATGCATCAATCAAATTGGTCAATTTACATGGATAGCCTAGCCTAAACCCAAGTTTTTGTCATTTGAACCCACATTGGACCCATGCACTAAAATTAGCGTACCACCCCAAAGTCACCAAATTAATGACTCCACAGCCATTAGTTGGACCCTAGTGACCAAGCTAAACCACATAAAACCACCTAAAACCGTTGGACCCTAGTGACCAAGCTAAACCACATAAAACCACCTAAGCTAAGCCAAGGACCAAAGGTCCCCTAAATCAAGGGATTTTCTTAAGCTTTTTTCTTAAGCTTTGGATATTTTTTCCAAAACTAAACCTTAACTCATTTAATTGTTGTGACACATTCCCCTGGCGCACCTGGCCACCTAGCCACCTCCCCGGGCCTGGTCCCTAGTGGCTGGAAAACACCAATACCATGAGCCTCCCCCATGGAATCAAACCCATTTCAAACCTAGAGGCCACCTCATCCAAATCAAATGTTAGAGCATCTCTTCCCTCCTCCTAAGCATCGCATTGCACGCCCTAATTGGCCATGACAGCCACCCTTAAACCAATTTTTATAAAAACTCCCTTCCACGGCCATGGAAGGAGAGTTTAAAACTTTCTCTGAGAAAGCCCTCCAAATTACTCACAAAGACTCTTTAAGACCTCCTCAGCTAAAGTTAACCACTTTACCCCACTGATTCCCACTGTGGAAGTTCAATTTTGAGCTCAAACTTCTGTCTAAACTTAGAATAGATCTCAATACACCTCCACAGTCTACCATATTCAAATTAGACTTACACACACCTTCATTACAGTGAAAGAAGGAGAAAGGAGAAGCAGAAGGAGAAGCTCCATCAAATCCCCCTTCCATAGAGACCCTAGCATAGCTCTAGACCAACACCTGAAATCAAGCTTGGTCGAATTCATACATAGACCTTTCTCCTCAGCAAGAGGCTCAATCCCTAACCTCCTTGGACTCCAACGAACGGGTTGAGCACCTCTGATTGAAGCTTCCCTTCTCAGAGAAAATGTACTGAACTCCCTCTCTGCCCGAGCATATTTTGATTCTCCATTTGATTATGCTTAATTTAATGGCATCTTAATCATATAGATATGTTCCTCTAGTCTAGATGAGCATTTAAAAAAAATATTCAATTTAGTTGAGAAATGAGCGAGATTTCAAGCCTTGAAGATGGACGGTTCTCGGGCTATGCCATTGGGGACAATGACGGAGAGTCGTCTGAACACGTGTTTATCGCATCAACGAATGAGATCAAGCCGGACAATGCTCCCTTACATGAACTGCGGGCCTAGTCACCACTGAGGTAGATGGCGACGTCAAATAGGAGTGCGTCGTGTGGAGCTTCGGAATTGCCTAGAATGAGATGGTGAAGTGCATTTAAATAGATAAATAGGGAATTAAATAAATCAAAAAATGCTCTCTAACTTCAAAAATCTATATCTTGGTGTAGAAAAATCACAAAAATAAAATAAAAATACTCTCTTGCTTAGTGAGCAGAGGAGAATAATGTGAAAATTATTTGAATTCCATTTGATGCATATTTTATTTTTAGTTAATTAAATATGGTTTTGAGTTTTTTGATTCTCCAAGCATACAGACATTTCACCATGGCTTGTAATTTTGACATGTTGTATCCTCTCACAAGTGGAATATTCCCTGATTTTTCCAAAGTCAGGGGAGACCTCTAGACAAAGATCTATATTTTTCAAGCATATGTCTATTATTTTCATAAATTAATCATAATAATTAGCATCTTTCTTAGAAAATTTCAAGAAAATTTTGGTAGGTCTACTATAACCAGAGAACTATTTGAAAAATATTTCATGAGCCAAGTCATTCCAAATGCACCTAATCTTCACAAACCCTAAAACATAAAGATAAATAATCTTAGGAAATACAAACATCAAAATGAATTGAATTTTAATCTCCAGTACGATTCAAAGTTTAGAGAACTCCCCATAAATATTTCAAAACATTTGGAGCACATTTAATAACTCAAATTGATTTTTCAAGTTAAATGACATTTTGGTACTAAAATGATTTTTAATAATTAAAATATTACTCATAAAATTATAAAAATTGATTTTTGGAGTTCTCTGTTATCAGAGGAATTTTCTAAAAATAAATTTGAAATTAAAATAAATTTGAAATTAAAATAAAAATTAAATTTGAAATTAAAATAAAAATTCCATTTTGAAGCCTATTTTTAATATTTAAATAATTAAAAAATGATAAAAATCACAAATATAATAAAATTCGTGGAAATGTTCTAAATTGTTTTCTAAGCACTTAGTAAAAATTGGAATACTTTTTTTAATTTTCTAAATGAAGATATTAAATTTTAAAGATTAAAATAATTTTTAAAGGCTAAAAAATGAATTTTCACCAAAGTTATTCCAATAAATCAAAGAAAAATTAGAAAATTGTAAAATTTGCTTCTCTAGGTTCTCCGACCTTAGGGAGATTTTTCAAAAACATAAAACTTAATTTTCAACACTCAAAATATTTTTATAATTAATAAATACTACAGAAATTAAAATAATTCTAATAATTCACAAAAAAACTTAATAAATCATAAAATTTGGTCTAAATGGTTCTCTGATCTAAGTCTACCACCAGTAAAAATTTCAAGGGATTAGATTTTGTCTTGGTCAAGTTATAGAATTTTCTTTGAAAAATCCTATTTTTGCAATAGAATAAAAATGTAAATTAAATTAAATTTTGAAAAATCATATTTTCTCCTCTGATTTCTTGATTGACCCATGAGTAAGGTAAGATTAAAATTTCAAAGTCATGTGAATTAAATTTAACAAATTATGAAGTGATAGAGCCTTAGGGGCAAAAGTGTAATTTTGGAAGTTTAGCCTTAATTAACATTTAGGCTTAATTCAAAGAGGGAAAATGGTAACCTCTGATTTTAACTAATTCATTTGGATGATTGAAACCAAAAGAGGGATTAATTGGTAGAAACCAACCTCACTCTTTCATAATCAAAGGATAAATTTGTATCTCCCTAAATTATTAAAATTCAGAAGTCTAGTAAATTAAATGATCCTAGACGTAGGGGTATGACTTTGGAAGTTGATAACTCGCTAATTTAATACCCCTATTTGATGCTCAAATGACATTTAAGAGCTTTTAAAATAAATAATCATCATCACTTAAAATTCAACTTCTTTCAAAATAACTAAGATATCTACCAAAACCTTAAGGGCTTAGTAGTGACCTAGGTTAAGTCAAATTTAATTAAATAAGGACTAGAAAAGTGAACATAATTAAAATTAAACACCTTTGGAACACTACAAGCCCAAATTAAAGTTGGCTAAGTGCCTTGATAACATTAACTTGCCCCTTTTAAGGGTCTTCACCAACATAACTTACAAATTAAATCATAAATGATAATTACCCTACTCTTAGGGATAATTGAAACATCAATGTTCACTGAGCATCAAGGGTATTTACAGGATGGATTGCTAAGCAACATAATAAGTTTAAATGAGCTTGAGACTTTTCACCAAGTAGTGAGAGGGAAGCATGGACCTGCTTCTGAGGTCTACTAAACTAATATGTTTTGCTTAACAAAAATCATCCTTAATCAAACCCATAGAGAACCTCCAAGATATAACCTACGGTTAGGTAAGTCACTAAAACCTTACTTTTTCTGCTTTACATAAAACGTTCTAACATGCATTTTGAGTTTCAGGTGGTGGAACGAGAAGACTTGCCAGGAAGACTTGCCAACGAGAAGACTTGCCAGGTACGCTTTTACAGTTTACAGCACCATCTTTCTTGTACTTTCATATTATACTTTTTATGCTTAATTACATGCATGTATGAACAAAATTTAAACTTCCATGCTAAACAACGATGTCACCCTACATGAAAATTAAAATTGTTAAGATAGCCACAAAACCAAAAACAAAACAAAAACTAAAATCCACCAAGATAAAATTCACCGCCACAACATTCAAAAATAAAACAACTCAAAATTTAATCACAAACATCACACAAAATCACAACTACAACTAAATTAAAATGTCTCTATGAGATGATAGGGAATTCCTCGGAGGAGGTAACCTACTGTTGCTAACGAGGCTTCCACCAGTCTAAATGAAATTATGGAACTCATTAAGTTGAGTTTAGTAAATTCATTTTGACTAAGTGAATACAATGGAAAATAGTGGTGTCGGAATGAGGGAACCGTAGGATCGTAACTGGTGTCGCTCTAATCAACTTTAATATGCCCCATAAATTATAAAGAACTTCAATGACAGGGCTATCTGATTTGACATCATAACTTGACACCCTAGAAAACTTAAACTTATCACTATAAGGAGCTTGGAGCTAGCATGGTGGGCAGCATGGCCATCTTCAACAGCAAAACTTGCCTTCCTTAGCTAAACCATTCCTTCCTTAGAATTAAACAGCCAAGCCATAAGATTGCGAGGTTGTGTGCTTATGCAACATAAATCCTCAACTCCTCTTTAGGCCTTTGTACAACCATGTTGTGCAATATAGGCCCTAACTCGTCTTAGGATTCTGAGGTTGTCGTTCGTCACACCCTAAATCCTCACATCTTCGAGGCTATTTATGTGATCATTTCACACGAATGTTAAGCCTTAATTAAATAAAATTGGCAGGAAGAAACACCTAAATATTTTTCCACAAAACTGAAGCAAAATAATAGGATAGCTTGGGAAGTCACCGAGGTTCTCCTCTGGATCCATGACATCCCCTAGTTCTTCCTCCTTTGGATTCCAAAAACAAAATGCTCCAGATTTGAGTCAATCCCATTTCACACCTCTTTGTTCGATATCATTGAAAAGTCCAATCCTTTTGAAATCCTTGAAGATAATATTTCCTGATTTTTATCAAAAGTTTTCTTAGGTGGCTTTGGTCATTTAAGATGTAATTAACTATAGGGGCTTGCCCTTACAAGAAAATTTTCCAAACCTAGCTTAATATAAACCCTATTTAATTCTTCATATTAAATAGGGGAAATTGTTGGCAAATAAAACGGTTTCACTGACCAAACGGACGTCATACATTTCTTAATTTATTTGATCGAGCCTCACCTCAAGTCTTGTGTTTATCTTCAGGATAGATACAGGGTTTGAGGTACAACGCTCCTTCATTTAAACTATGAAAATTATGGAGTCAGTTTGATTTTATATTTTTCTAAACATAAATCTTAAAATTTCCTTCAGAAACGGGCGACGGGATTTCAAATCCTGTGACCGACAGCTTCTAACTGAAAACTCTCCCAAACCAAAATAGTGCCGACAAGGGAATTGGGAGTTTAAAAGAGGTTTTAAAGATAAATTATTCTCATTAAAGTTAGATTATTGTTTGGGTTACATTGCATACTTATTATTGATTTAATCCTAAGTTTCTGTGCGTGAGGAGTTCGGAGAAGCTGTTGAGATTCAACTACCGATGGGTTCAGTACTAATTCTGAAGGGAAATGGACTAGATTTAGCCAAGCACTGCATTCTAGAGGTACGACACTGCAGAGTGTCTATGACACTAAGAAGAATGGACAATCGTAAAGTACCGTATGGGTTCCAACCGGATCCAGAATTGGAGAAGTTGTGCAAGTACGAGCTATGAGATGGTTGCACCTCTAAGTACACGTAAAATAAATTCTTGTCATGGAACATGGATTAGTAGGTCAGTTTGATCAGGAGCTCACCCAATAAAGGACAGATAGACAGCTTTTGCACCTTTTGTATCGCGTCATGATGTAGCAGATATGATATGAAATGTATCATATGTGTTCGATGTATGATATGTATTCAGCATATGATGTTTTAAATATATTCAGCATGTTGTCTCTTTTCATGCTTCAGCATGTATTCAGTCTATAACACCTCTTTGAAGCAGATTAATGAAATTTCTTACAGATTTCAACATATTTGTCAAATTTCCCTTTTTTGTGATTGATAAAGAGCCGTGGAACCATATGTTGGTTCTGAATTATAATGAATGAAGAACAATACAACGAAAGTCTGATATTAAAATTTAAAATATTTTTGAAACTCAATCAATTAACGAAAATTAAATTTTAAAAATGTACTATGATAATTAAATGTGATAAAGAAAGCAAGAGAATAAAATGATAAGTTTTGTTGAGTTTTTTTCTCTCTAGTTTGAGATTTCTTACCATTTTCTTGCATAACACGACTATCCTTATCCGCACCGATTTCCTCACATCCCCATAGAGTTTCACACTCTACCCAAAATCTTACAAATTTTCCTCACCAATGTCAATCTTCATATACCACATATCCATAAGGCCAACACCACGAATTCTCTACACTATTTTTATGTTTTTCTCAGGATCACTACTGAGGTTATTGTTCCCTCTCACTACCTCTTAGTTTGGATGTAAGTCATTGAGCTTTCCTCCCTAACGTAGTGAAATACTTTTCTGTTATGCTCTTGAGTTGGATGTGAGTTATTGAGCTTTCCTTGTCAATCTGGTCTCTTTCAACAACCTCTTGGGTTGGATGTGAGTCATTGAGTTTTCCTTGTTAACGTAGTAATATGTTTCTGAAGTAAATTCTGAATTCTATGATATTTTAAAGGTTAAGGATTTCATATCCGATTCTGCATTGCTTTAGGAGTCCCCTCCTATCGCATTCTTTCAAATCAAATTCTATGAAATTTAAGAGGTTGAGGATTTTATATCCGATTCCGCGTTGCTTTAGGAGTCCCCTCCTATTGCAATCTTTCAAATCAAATTATACAAAATTTTAGAGGTTGAAGATTTTATATCTGATTTTGCATTGCTTTAGGAGCCCCCTCCTATTGCAATCTTTCAAATCAAATTCTACAAAATTTTATAGGTTGATGATTTTATATCTGATTCCGCGTTGCTTTAGGAGTCCTCTTTTCTCACAATCTCTCAAATCAAATACTTCAATATTTAGAGGATGAGGATTCTGACATCCAATTCTGCATTGTTTAGCAATGGTTCACACTATAATTTAGGATGAATATTCTGACATCCGATTCCGCATTGCTCTGCAATGGTCCAAATATCAAACTTTAGGGGTTGAAGGAATAAGCCCTTTGATTAATTCAAGGCATCCTGCTCCTAAATCTTTGAGATAGAATTTAGAACGCCATAAATGGAGTAAGGCATCGTATTCTCATACTTTGAGGTCGGTTTAAGGTCATCTTAAATGGAGTAAAACATCTGATTATCTACCCAAATCTTTAAGATAGGATTAAGTCCACCTTAAATGGAGTAAGGCATCCTATTCTCATTCTTTAAGACCGGTTTAAGACCACCTTAAATGGAGTAAAGCATCTGATTCCTTACCTAAATCTTTGAGATAGGTTTAAGACCACCATAAATGGTGTAAGGCATCCTATTCTCATTCTTCAGAATCGGTTTAAAACCACCTTAAATGGAGTAAGGCATCTGATTCTCTACCCAAATCTTTGAGATATGATTAATACCACCTTAAATGGAGTAAGGCATTTGATTCTCTACCCAAATCTTTGAGATAGGATTAATACCACCTTAAATGGAGTAAGGCATCATATTCTAATCTTCAAGATCGGTTTAATACCACCTTAAATGGAGTAAGGCATCTGTTTCTCTACCAAAATCTTTGAGATAGGATTAAGGCCACCTTAAATGGAGTACGGCATCCTATTCTCATTCTTTGAGATTGATTTAAGACCACCTTAAATGGAGGAAGACATCTGAATCTCTACCCAAATCTTTGAGATAGGATTAAAATCACATTAAATGGAGTAAAGCATCCTATTCTCATTCTTCAAGGTCGGTTTAAGACCACCTTAAAGGGAGTAAGGCATCCACTTCTCCACTTAAATCTTCGAGATAGGATTAAGACCACCATAAATGGAGTAAGGCATCCTATTCTCATTCAATGAGATCAGTTTAAGTCCACCTTAAATGGAGTAAGGCATCCGATTCTTTACCCAAATCTTCGAGATAGGTTTAAGACTACCTTAAATGGAGTAAGGCATCTGATTCTCTACCCAAATCTTTGAGATATGATTAATATAGGTTTAAGACCAAGGTTTAAGACCGCCTTAAATGGAGTATGGCATTGTCAGCACTAAAAAGTTGAGGAGTTGCACATTGGAAGCTGTTGGCTACAGGAATTGAAATCCAGTCGCCCGCTTCGGAAGGACATTTTAATTTACATATATATATAAGTCTTAGAAAAATATGAAATCAAATTGAATTCATATTTTTTATATTTTAAATGAAAGAGCACTATACCTCAAATCCTATATCTATCCCGATGGATAAACACAAGTCTTGAGGAGGAGGCTCGATCAAATAAACTAAGAAATATATGACATTCATTTTGTCTGTGAAACCATTTTATTTGTAGATAATTTCCTCTATTTAATATGAAGAATTAAATAGGGTTTATTTTAAGATGGGTTTGAATAAGCTTCCTATAAGGGCAAGCCCCTATAGTTAATTACATCTTAGATAACTGAAGTTGCCTAAGAAAACTTTTGATAAAAATTAGGAAATATTATCTTAAAAGAGGTCAAAGGATAGGAATTTTCAACGAAGTCGGATAAAGAGGTGTGAAATGGGAATGGCTCAAATTTGGAACATTTTATTGTAGAATCCAAAAGAGGAAGAACTAGGGGATGTCATAGATCTGGAGGAGAATCTTAGTGACTTCCCAGTCTATCCTATTATTTGGCTTCAGTTTTGAGGATAAATATTTAAATGTTTCATCCTGCAAATTTTATTAGTTTAGGGCTTACATTTTTTGTGGAAGAATCACACAAATAGCCTCGAAGATGTGAGGATTTAGGTCGTGACAAATGACAATCTGGAAATCCTAAGATGAGTTAGGGCTTATATTGTACAACAAAGCTATACGAAGACCTAAAGATAAGGTGAGGATTTACGTTGCATAACAAAACAACCTCGAAGTCCTATGGCTTTGTTGTTTAATTTTAAACAAGGATATGCTGTTGCAGTTCTTCTTTCTGTTGAAGATGGTCGTGCTGCCCACAGTGCTAGCTCCAAGCTCCGCTCCAAGCTCCTCATTCTCCTCGTCATGACGAGTTTAAGTTTTTTAGTGTGTCAAGTTATGGTGTCAAATCAGATGTCTCTATGGTTGTAATTTTTTAAATGCATGTTAAAGTTGATTAAAGCGACACCAGTTAGGATCGTACGGTTCCCTCATTCCTGTACCACTATTTTCTATTGGATTCACTTAGTCCAAATGAATTTATTAAACTCAACTTAATGAGTTTCATACTTTTATTTAGACCGTGGGAAGCCCGTTAGCAACCGTAGGTTACCTCCTCCGAGGGATTCCCGATCATCTGATAAAGACGTCTTAATTTAGTTGCAATTGTTTTTTTGTGATGTTTGTGATTAAATTTTGAGTTTTTTTATATTTTGAATGTTATGGCGGTGAATTTCATCTTGGTTGATTTTAGTTTTAGTTTTAGTTTTGGTTTTGCGGCTATCCTAGTAATTTTAGTTTTCTTGCAGGGTGACATCATTGTTTAACATGCAGGTTTGTGTTTTTTTTTTGTTCATACATGCAGGTGAGTAAGTACGGTAACGTACTGAAAAGTAAAGTAAGGGAAACTAGAAATGTAGGTAAAATAAAAGTGTACTTGGATGGTCTTCCCGTCTTCTTTAACTGAAACTCAAACTGCATGTGAGAGCATTTATATATTAAAAGCATTTTATGTAAAGCGGGGAATTAAGGTTCTGGTGATCTACCAAATCCTAAATCATATCTTGGTGAGCCCCTATTAATTCATTTGAGTATGATTTCATTAAGCAAGACATACTAAGTTTAGTAGACCTTCGAGGTATCCAAAAGGTCGGGAGGAAGAAACAGGTCCATGCTTCCCTCTCACCGCCTTGTGAAAAGTCTCGAGCTTATTTAAACTTATCATGTTGCTTAAAAATCCATCCTTTAAATACCTCTAGTGTTCTTTGAACATCAATGTTTTAATTATCTCTAAGAGTAGGGTGATTATCATTTGTCATATAATTTGAGAATTATGTGGGTGAAGACCCTTAAAAGGGGTAAATTAATGCTATTAAGACTTTTAGCGAATTTTAGCTTTAACGTGGGCTTGTAGTTTTAAAGGTGTTCAATATCTAGTTACATTTACTTTTCTAAACCTTATTTAACTAAATTTGATTTAGCCTTGGTGGACACATTAGTAATTTTTGAAAGAAGTTGAATTTTGAGTGATAATGATTCATTATCAAAACATTTGAATTTAATTTGAACACCAAATAGAGGCATTAAATTAGTGAGTTATTAACATCCAAAATCATACCCCTAAGTCTAGGATCACTTAATTTAATAGACCTCCAAATCTTAATGATTTAGGAAATTGCAAATTTTTCCTTTAATTAAGAAAAGTGAAATTGGTTTCTACCAATTAATCCATTATGTTTCAATCATCTGAACATGTTAATTGAAATCAAAGTTTTCTCATTTCCCTTTCTTGAATTAAGCCTAAATGTTAATTAGGGCTAAATTTCCAAAATTGCACTTTTTCCCCTAAGGCTTTGTCACTTCATAATTCATCAAATTTAATTCAAATAGTTTTGGAATTTTTATCCCACCTCACTCATGAGTAAATTAACACATTAGAGGTGAAAATGTGATTTTTCAAAATTTAATTTAATTTACATGATTATTTACATACAAAAATAGGATTTTTTTAAAGAAAATTTAATAATTTGACCAAGACAAAGCCCAATCACTTGAAATTTTTACTGGAGCTAAACCTAGACCAAAGAACCACTTGGACTAAATTTCATAATTTTTTGAGTTTTTTTAGTTATTAGAATTATTTTAATTCTGGAGTATTAATTAATTACAAAATATTTCAAACGTGGAAAATTAAGATTTTCATCTTTATTAAATCTCTCCAAGCTCAAAGAAACCAGAGAAATAAATTTCATATTTTTATGATTTTTCTTTGAATTATCAAAATTATTTTTGTGAGAAATTAAGGAAAATCCATTTTTAACCTTTGAAA
Organism: Phalaenopsis equestris; assembly: GCF_001263595.1. NCBI lineage: Eukaryota > Viridiplantae > Streptophyta > Magnoliopsida > Asparagales > Orchidaceae > Phalaenopsis > Phalaenopsis equestris. The sequence continues at coordinate 52,224 of NW_018226238.1, read as the reverse complement.
ATTACTTTTAAGGTTTAAAACTCAATGTCTTCACTTAGAAAATTAGGAAAAATATTTCAATTGCTCCTAAGTGCTTCGGAAATAATTTAGAACATTTTCATGAATTTTATTAATTTTATGATTTTTGTTAATTTTTATTAGTTAAATATTTAAAATATGCTTAAAATGAAATTTTTATTTTAATTACAATTTTATTTTTAAAAAATCCCTCTGATCACAGAGAACTCCCAAAACTAATTTTATGATTTTTTAAGTTATAGTTAAATTATTTAAAATCATTTTAGTGTCATAAATTTCATTTAACTTAGAAAATCAAATTAGGTTATCAAATGAACTCCAGATGTCTTGAAATTTTTATGGTGAGTCCTCTGAACTTTAAATTACAGTAGACAATCAAAATCAAGTCATTTAGTTGTTTTTTTTTTCCAAATGAATTTTCTTTGTATCTTAGGGTTTTATGAAAATTAGATGTGTTGTTAATGAGTTGGCTCATGAAAATTTTTTCCTAAGGTTCTCTGGTCACAGTAAACTACCAAAATTTTCTTTGATTTTTCTAAGCAACATGCTAATTACCATGATTAATTTATGCAAATGATAGACATAAACTTGAAAAATATGGATCTCTGTCTAGGGGTCTCCTCTGACTTTGGAAAAATCAGGGAATATCCCCCATGCCAGAGGCAACAACATGCCAAAATATCAGGTTTTGAAATGTCTACATGCATGGAGAGTTAAAATACTCAAAATATTATTTAATTAATTAAAAATAAAATATGCATCAATTAAACTTCAAACCATTTCCACATTGTTCTCCTCTGTTCACTGAGCACTAGGATATTTTTATTTTATTTTTTTTATCTTTCTATGCAAAGATATGATTTTTCAAAGTTATGAGAATTTAAATAAATTAAAAAATTCCTATTTTTCTATTTAAACACGCGGCGCCGCGTCAACCTACGGTGGCTCTGAAGCTCCACGCGGCATGCTCTGGTTGGACGCTGCCATCCACGTAGCCGCTAATTTGGCTCGCGCTTTATGTATCAAGCTCCCATCCAACGCAATCCTAATCGTCTGTCCGATACACACGCCATCTAACAGCTCTGCGTGATGATCCCTGATAGCCAAAACTCGTGACCGTTAACCCTAAGACCTTATGATCCCACTCATTTCTCAACCAAATGACCTTGAGTTTGATCCTATAGACTCGTCTAAGTGAGACGAACATATCCACATGGTAAACATGCCATTAAACTAACCCTAATCACATGGAGAATTAAAATAGGCTCGGGAAGAGGGGAAGTTCAATACCTTTGCTCTGAGAAGGGAAGCCTCAATCAGAGGTGCTGTTGGGGAGGTCCAAGGAGGCTAGGTATTGGGCCTCTGATCGTGGTGAACCAAATTCAATCAAGGCTGAATTTGGGTGTTGATCAAAGTCTAGTGTGGAGGCTCTTTGTGAGGGGACTTTGATGGGGCTTAGTCTTCTTTCACTGTGGTGAAGGTGTGGGTGAGTTTAACTGAGATTTGGTGCACTGTGGAGGCGTGGTGGAGAATGTCCTGTATCTAACAAGGATTTGAGCTCAAAAATTGAGCTCCGACAAGGGAAATGAATGCAAGGAGGTGGTTGGGTTCCACTGAGTAGGTCTCAAAGTGGCTATCAAAGCAATTTGGAAGGGTCTCCTTAAGAAAATTTTATCACCCTTCCTTTAGCCATGAAGAGGCCATTTTATAGTCATGTCCGAAGAGTGGATCTTAGGGCTTGGCCTTGGATGCAAAAGTCTGCTAAGGTGGTGGGCTAAAAGGCTTTAAAGCTTAATCAAGATGAGCTAGCCACTAGGGTTGAGATTGGATTTGATTTAGAGATGGTGGCCCTCAATTTTGAGGTGCTACAGCAACTAGGCCGGCCGACAGAACCAGGGGAGGTGGCAAAGAGGTCAAGTGAGCTAGAGGAGTCTGTCACAACCATTAATTTGGGATGGTGATGGGTTTTGGCAAATATTCCTTTGGCTTAAGCAATTTAGGAAGCAAATCCCTTGATTTAGGAAACCTTTGGTCCATGGCTCATCTAGGGTGGGTTAAGTGAGTTACTAGGGTCCAAAAATTGGCTGTAGAGGTCTTGCCTTGGTCAATTTGACATGGCTAGGTCAATTTTGGTGCATGGGTTCAATGTGAGTCTAAATGACCAAAAGTTGGGTTTGGGTTAGGTTAGCCATAACTTTGACCCCAATTGATTGATAAACAATATTTTGATGATTGTAATGAAGATTTTTTGTGAAGGATTAAAAAGATTTTGAGTCCAATTGGGGGTTCTATTTGAAGGATTTTGGAAATTTGGTCATTTTGGGCATGTTGGGCTAAACTTGGGTCTAGGTTGGGCTAAGTCCAAATTGATTGTTCAGAATGATTTATAAGAACATCATGAAGAGTTTTCAACATAAATTGGGTGTCAATTTTTTGGGTTAGAGCAATCAATTTGGTGGAATTTGGATGTATGGCCAATTTGGGGCAAATTTGGGAATTTTTAGACTTAGGTTAAAATTGGGTGGAATTTGGATGTAGGGCCAATTAATCTGAAATGGTGATTTGAATTGGGGATTTTAGTCTGTCACTCTAAAATCTCCAATTTTATGCCTGATAATATTATTTCCCTATTTATTTGCACCCAACTTCCAAGGGCTTTCACCTCCCTGAATCTTGGATGTATTCTTCACTTTAGTTGTAAAACTCAACATATTTTAACAAATTAATTGGCCGGATTGAAAGTAAATTAAGATCAAAGTGAAAAGATCATCATAATCTCTTAAACATTTTTATGGCTTCACCAATTCAAATCACCATTTCACAAATCTCGAGACAAGGAGAAAGACAGAGAAAACTACTCAGATCTCAAGGGAAAAACACAACAAAACTCGAAATTCATATATAAAATTAAAGTCATACAAACTACAACAAGTAAATAACTTATCTCTATTTTCTCCCCAAGAACACTCCTTGAAGTTCCTCTGAATCTCTTCCTTTCTTTACAGCACACAGAATTCTTCTTCGAAGCAGCAAGGAGGAAGAAATCTCTCACTTTCCATCCACTCTTACAATCTCTCAAAGAATTCCTCACAATAGTGGAACCTTTCTAATCTTTAAGAACTCTCTCTAGCACTTCCTTGACTCCCTAGATTCTCTCCCCCCATTTTTTGGCCTTATCCAAAGCTTGAGTAGGCATAACCGCCGAGCTCGCTGCTGGCGGGGTTGAGGGCGCCGTCGGTATACTTCTGAATAATTTTGTCTTGTAGCCATGGGAAAAACTCGTCGTCGGCAAAGTCGATGGCGCCATCGGCGGGCTACTTTCAAATTTCAACATTT
>NW_018226238.1:48147-48365 GCF_001263595.1 Phalaenopsis equestris | reverse complement strand
TTTAGGTAGGTCCAGTGAAGCCAATTTTTTATTAGTCATATCCTCAAGCTTCTCCTCACTTTCATAATTTTTCTTCCTTTTCTATTTTTCATTTGGATTACTTTCAATCCTATATATTTTCCTTTTCTTTTAAGGGATTTTTTTCAATCCTTTCTTCTTCTTTTTTCAAGTAAGAATTACTATATCTGGATAGCCTTTAATGATTTTGAACTTCACTT
>NW_018226238.1:43697-48137 GCF_001263595.1 Phalaenopsis equestris | reverse complement strand
AAATTTCAAATTCAAAGCATTCCTTTACCTTATAAATATTTCATAGTTTTTACATCATTGAGCCCCAATCTTTTCTTCTTAAATGAATTTCCAGATTCTTAATACTTTAAGATATAGTTTCCTTTACTTTAAATAATTAACTATAATCTTATTCCCTTACACTAAATATCTTAAGTCACAAAATTAATTTTCATTACAAAAATATTTCTTTAAATCTACCATAATATTTAAATAGTTAGAAAAAAATAGTTACCTGAATTAAATTCACTACATAAAATCATATAAATAATTTTTGAAAAAATTAAAATAGAGGGCATCTAATAGTCAATCTTTTTCTTCCCTTCCCCAAACTTAAATTTTTAAATATGAAATAATACATGTGGAAAGAAAAAACTATAAATATAAATCATACCTAAGTATTGTAGGCATTTTCATCATTCTGAAATTTCTGCAGGCCTTCTCAAATTTTTACTTCACCTGGTCTGTAATATTAGGAGCATTCTACACATATAAATCATTAGAGGAATTTCTGGGTAATGAAATTTTGAAATAAGTATAAAACTAAAACATTAAATAAGCACAACATTTCTTAACACAACCACAATACTAAAAAATTAAAACTAAAATGTGAAATAAAAATCACATTACATTACAATCCACAATACTACTCAACATCTATTAAACTACACATGCACATTTAACCTTAACACTAACTTTATAACAAAAATTAAATCTATCCAAGTACACAAATTAATAAAAATGAAAGTACAAATACACAAACATCCATTTCTATTACAAAAGATCTCAAAAATAAAAATACAAATATAAGTACATCAATTTTATTCAATATCAAAATCCTAAGCTATATCTTCATCTCCTTGATCAGCAGGTGGATTGGGCTGATACTGAGTATATCGGGGGCACTCAAGAAACGTAACATCAGGCTCACACATGTAGTGTCGGGCCTGAGCTTCATAATAAGCTACCTCAAAATTTGAATGCCTCTGAAGATACTCACTATCATAATCGTGTCGACATTCTTAACCTCCAATCCTTTCACTTATCAATTCTATGCTCTTCTGCTACAAGCTCAACTCATTCATTAAACCAGAGAGGGTAGGGGAACTAGAAGGTGGAAGGTCATAACTTGTAGAGGGAACATCTCTACTAGTAGAAGGTTCTTGACTTCTACTCTCAGTTCTCCATTTCTCATGGGATTCATAAGCCTTCAAATTAGCCTTACTAATGGGTTTCATAGGGTAAACTCATTCTTCATCTCCACTTTCCACTCCAGAAAGTTTGCAAATTATATAAATAAGTCATATAAGTAAGGGTTGTCCTAGACCTCCACTAGTCTCACTCCTCTCCGTAGTTAATATATTCTTAAGAATTATTGTCCCCACATTTATAGTTCTACAATTCTGAATACAAAAATTTAGAATAGCTCTATCTCTAGTTACCTCACTATGGTGATAGGTCGGTAACAGAGTAGAGGAAATTAAATAGTGTCACACCTTAAGTGTCACATGTCACACCTTAGAGGTGGCATTCAGCATGGAAACAGAAAAATTTAACTGCTCTCGCTGCTATCTTCCATGTTCATTTTCCATCAGTGTAAAGTTGATCACATCATTAAGGGGCCTTCCATTGTACTAAAGGATTCATATTGACATCTATAAGCGTCTGGGACTTCATAAAAAATGTTGATGCGGACGGTAGTAAACTCAACAGGAAACTCCCCAAACTTGAACGATTCCATCTTCAAAATAGATTACGTTGATGTAGAACTCCTTCACAACATTTGCATCAGCTTTATTGGTGGTGTAACAAAAGTTTTCCCACCACTGCTCAGCAATAACTCGTTTGAATTCTCCTCCCGGACTTTCAAAAACTCAATCTTCTATACACTTCTTTCTTTTAAGTATGGAAGTAAATTTTGTTTGAGCCATCACATTGACAAAGCGAGACTCGTTGAACTCAACTCTTCTCTTTTGACATGGAGCCATTTCAATCTAATCAAATTATAGAAAAATTCCAAAAATTACTTCAAATATACAAATCATGGCTTCCAATAGCAATTCTAAGAGTTCAACACTAAGATCTATGAATTTCTTCCCAATTTTTTGTTACATTCTCAAATTTTTTGGATCTCCTCAATGTGGAAGAAATCCATGGTGAAAATCAAATAATTTTAGTTTGGAGTGAAGCTCTTACCTAGAGATGATTAAATTCGGTGTCAAAAAGCCTTGAAATCGCCTCCCAATCTAAGATCTTTCAAGCCCTAGGTCAAAAATGGCATTTTTAGGAGGAAGGGGATGATGAATAGTGGCGGTTGACTAGTCAAGATCGTAATTAAAGGTGTTTTTTCGTGAGCTTGGCGTCGGCGGGGTCAATGGCACCGTTGGCACACTCTATTGGAATTTAGAATTTGAGTCTCGGGAAAAATCTGTCGTCGGCGACGTTGAGGGCGTCATTGGTAGACTCTATTGCTTTTGTCCAAATTTTGGATTTTTGCAATTTGGATCAATTCCAAGCCTTAATGACATTTTTCAATCATTATAGACATAATTTTAAGTGATAAAATGATGTATTTAAGTGACATAATTTTAAGTGATAAAATGATGTACTTAGCACATATAAACTTTCACAACACAAAACATCACATTTATATATAAATTAAAAGGGGTACAATATCCGTTACATAACACACCTAAATTCGGTATTCTCTCCACCTCAACACATTAATTCAACGTCGCAATCCAAGCCACAACACTCAAAACACTGAAAACAAAACATCCTATGCTTAATCTCAATTATACAAAGATCTAAAAGCATAATTCTAAAGCAAAGCAAATACAAAGTTCAAATCAAAATACATAGATAGACAGATAGGTAGTAAGATAAATCTACTAATCTTCAAACTCGGTACTAGATTCTCCTTTGAGATCACCCATTGATTGCACATAGATCACCCATTGATTGCACAATTGCACATCAACGAAGAGGTTGTAGAAGGGTCGGAATGGAAACTTTTCAGTGGAGTCACCTCATCAGTCGTATCAAGTTATCTTCTAAATGTACAGAGTACCCAAAATGTTCCTTCATCCTCCAGCCTAGATGATCGAAGAAATTGGAGATATTATTAATCGCATTCATGACATTTTGTACCTCCTTTTCTAGTTTCTTGATTCGACGTAGGATCACCAGAGACTTATCAGGGACTAAGGGTTGAACTGGCAGTGAATTCTGAGATGTTTGATCTACTATAATTGTCATGTCATTTTCATCTTCAAAAACTGAGAATCTCTTAGTTGGGTCCAAAGGCTTCAAAGGTAGCAGTACCTTTTCCCAATTTTCATAGGACACTTGGAACTGACTGCAAAGTGAAAAAATGGTGGAGGGGTGTCCAAGCCCATAAGTTGATCCATGAATGATCAGGCCCAAAATGGACTTCACAATTATAGATCCAATGTCAATTGGCAGTCCTCTTTGGATGCAATAATTCAAAATGGCACTTTCTTTAAGAACTTTATCGATCTTCGTTATCGATAACAGTTCCGCAGAAATGAAAAGTGCCAATATTTTGAAACAAGATTCAAGAGTGTCGCAAAAAAACTAACTTACTCATTTTCTCTTATTTCCCAGTCGTCAGTTTCGTCCGTTAAATATTAATAAATCTTATTCATCTGGTTTCTCGTTTGGACGAAATTGGAATAGTGAGAACATTCTCTATTCTCTATAATATATAATTTGTTGATCCATGCAGGAGTGAAAGTAATCCATCTTCCTTGCACATAAACAACTCCCTGGTTGATTCCATGTAAATTTACATGAAAGTAATTCTCTACTGGAACAACCGCGGTGGCGGTAGTGTAGCACAGCACTTCTCATCTTTGCCGCACTATCATTTCTTCAATATCTGTCATGAGATTATTTAATCCGCAATTTACAAATCCTCGTTCCTTGATTAATCTTTTCTTTGTCAGTAACTTGTTGAATATTCGTTGTGCTTCCGCACTAATAAACTTTTACCGATTGAAAACTCACATTCTAGGATTATCAGGGGAATTGGACGCTATAGGAATGAAGTTGGTGGAGTTTCACTTTTTTTTTGGAGGGAAAATATGGACTAGAAATCAAATTTTTTTAGTTTAAAAAGATAATTCCCGCCAAAAAACCGCTAAAAACCGCCATTTGAACCCAAGTACTTTAAATCAGCCCAAGTAGTTTACAATTTCAAAGTTCTTTTGGTTAATCTTCCAATCATGCCAAAACTTTAATTTTTTCTTATAAATTTTGTTGTTATCATAAGACTCATTTCTTAATTCTTCCAATTCATTTAATTGTAACAATCTCTTCTTACCAACATCTTTCAAATTATAATTGAATTCTTTAATCGCCCAATATGCTTTATGCTCCAATTCTCTACTGGTAAGTGAC
>NW_018226238.1:42640-43455 GCF_001263595.1 Phalaenopsis equestris | reverse complement strand
TTATTCCTAAAGTCTGAATGTATTTATTCCTAAAGTGGGATCCTCCGTCAGTGATAATTATTCTAGGCATTCAATATTTTTCCTTAAAAACTTTCCTTAAAAACCTTGAAACACTTTTAGCACACAACGAGGTAAAGCTTGTGCTTCAATCCACTTAGAATCTTAGTCTACTGCAATTAATATTTATAAGTTTCTAAATGAAGAAATAAATGGTCCCATAAAATCTAATCCCCAAACTTCAAAGGTCTCAACTTCTAACATGAAATTTAGAGGCATTTCATTTCTTCTAGATATATTGCCTACTCGTTGACATCGATAGGCCAATAAAATCCAGCTTGTAAAATTTTATGAGCAGTTTTATCAATCCCAAAATGTCCTCCAAATTCAGAATCATGACATTTCTGAATGATTAGCTCAGTTTCTTCATAAGGTACACATCTCCTCATAATAAGATCTATACATTGTTTATATAAATAAGGCTCATCCCAAAAATATGCTTTTGCATCATGAATAAATTTCCGTTGTTGTTGCAGTGTCAGCATAAGTGACAAAATATCACTTACAATATAGTTGACAATATCAGCATACCATGGTATTTTCCACTCATTAATATTATAAAGTTATTCATCAGGGAAACTGTCTATAATTTCATTGTCAGTGTCAGATGATTCTTGATTTTCGAATCTTGACAAATTATCAGCAATTTGATTATCAGCTCCCTTTCTATCAATAACCACAAGATTAAATTCTTGCATCAAAAGTATCCATCTAATCAACCTTGGTTTAACATCCTTCTTTTGCATCAGATATTTAAT
>NW_018226238.1:38377-42304 GCF_001263595.1 Phalaenopsis equestris | reverse complement strand
TTGTCCTTTTCTAAAAGTTGGCATAGAGGTTTGGTAATTTTTGAAAAATCTTTAATAAAACGCATGTAAAATCCAACATGTCCAAGAAAACTCCTAACCTCTCTTACATTAGTAGGAGGTATTAGTTTAGATATAACTTGAATTTTTGCAGGGTCTGCTTCCATGCCATTTTCCAAAATTTTATGCTTTAACATGATTCCTCCTGCAACCATAAATTGACATTTCTCCCAATTTAGAACCAAATTAGTTCTTTTGCATAACTCCAAAACTTTTTTAAGATAATTTAAGCATGCGTCAAATGATGTTCCAATGCATAGAAATCATCCATAAAGACTTCCAATCCATCATCAATTAACTTACTAAATATGGACATCATACATCTTTGGAATGTTGCAGGTGCATTATAAAATCCGAAAGGCATTCTTTGAAAAGCAAAAGTTGCAAAAGGACTAGTAAATGTTGTCTTTTCTTGATCCTCAGGAGCAATAGGAATTTGATGGTAACCGATATATCCATCTAAAAAATAAAAATATTTGTGCCCAGAAAGTCTATCTACTATTTGATCTAAAAAGGGTAAAGGGAAGTGATCTTTTCTGGTGGCAGTGTTTAATTTTCTATAATCAATGCAAATATCCAGTGTCTAACCATTTCAAAATTTCCTTCTTAACTACTTCTTTCATCATCGGATTTGATCTCCTTTGTGGATGAACTCTTGGTTTATATTGTTCATCTAATATAATTCTGTGCATACAGATCAAAGGACTGATTCCTTTAATATCAGCTAAGGTCCAACCGAAAGCTTTCTTATATCTTTTCAATGTATCTAACAGTCTTTGCTCATGCAGATCATTTAATTTTGAAGATATAATAACAGGTAATGTAGATGAGTCTTCTAAAAACACATACTCCAAGTGACTAGGCAATACTTTCATCTCAAGTTCAAGTGGTTTTATAAATGATAGAAATAGATTTTTATTGGCATTTTCCGTAATATCCAATTTAATTCTTCATTTTTTATTTTGTTCAGAATAATTTTGTCATTCTCTTTAAATTGTTCTTTCTCTTCAAAATGTTATTTCAATAGATGTTCACTAATTTCCATGCGAAAACATTCATTATCTCTTTCAACAGCAGGTTATTTCATAGATTTCGCAATGTTAAAAGTCACTTCTTGATCATTAACTCCCATAGTTAATTCTCCTTTTTGAACATCTGTCATAGCTTTTCCAGTAGCTAAAAATGGTCTCCCTAAAATGATAGGTATTTCTTTATCTTCTTTCATATCTAAAATAATGAAATCCATAGGAAAGATAAATTTATCCACTTTTACTAACACATCTTTAGGATATGTAACTGAACAATCCGCTAACTGTAGAGTTACAAAAGTAGGTGAGACTTCTCATAATCCTAATCTTTTGAAATTTGATAGAGGCATAAGATTAATGCTGGCTCCAAAATCACATAAAGCTCTTCCATAAAATTTTTTACTAATAACACATGGTATAGTGAAACTGCCAGGATCTTTTAAGTCAGGAAGCTTTTTCTGAATAATTGTACTACACTCTTCAGTAAGAGCAACAGTTTCATTATCTGTGAACTTTTTTTTCTTGTTCAGAATATCTTTCATAAATTTCACGTAACTGGGCATTCGCTCTAAAGCTTCTCTGAAGGGAATATTCACTGTTAACTTCTTAAGAATTTCTAAAAATTTAGAAAATTGTTTGTTCTATTTGTGTTGCTTCAATCTTTGAGGAAACGGTGGTAGAGGTTTTTCCACAGCAATTTTCATTGGTGTAAATGGATACTCTAAATTTGGGTATTTATGATCCTTTTCTTTTTCGGTATCCACTTTCTCTTTTTCAGTTTCTGTTTATTTTTGTACTCTTGTTTCCAATTCTTTTCCACTTCGTAATTGTATCCCTTTGATTTGTTCTTTTCCTTGATCTTTAGGATTTGGTTCCACAGTACTAGGAAAATTTCCTAATGTTTGGTTACTAAGCACAGTAGTGATATGTCCCAATTGGTTTTCAAAATTCTTAATAGCAGTTCCTTGATTTTGTAATTGATTTCCTTGAATTTGTAATTGATTTCCTTGATTCTGCAATTATCGACACATGTTTAATATCAACTCTTCCATAGACAACTTCTTCTCCTTAATTTGAGTGCTACTGTTAAATCCTGGAGGATAAGAAGGTCTATAGTTAACATTTCCTTTGTTGGATGAATTTCCTAATGGGTTCACTAGGTTGTTTGGCCATTGTTGATTTGTAGAAGAATTGTTATTCCAATTAAAATTTGGATGATTCTTCCAACCTGGGTTATAATAGTTTGAATAAGGGTTGTTGGGTCTATTAATAGCATTTAAAGTCTCATATGAAGGTAGAACATCCACAAATTGCCCAGATGAATTCTCTTCCATCATAGGAGGTGTTGGAGAATAATTCATCCCATAATGATCTAATTTATTTGATATTATAGCATTGTGTGAAGCAAACATAGATATTGCATCAGAATCATGGATACTAGCTACTCTTTTAGGATTTACCCGTTCAGAGGGCCATTGAAAATTATTGGTAGTCATCTCTTCTATTAATGAATAAGCCTCATCAAAAGGTTTTGACATTAAAGAACCACCAGCCGCATCATCTATAATTGATCTACGAGATCCCACTAATCCATTATAAAAAGTTTGAATTATCAACCAATCTAGTAACGAATGATAGGGCATTTCCTAAGAAGATATTTAAATCTCTCACAAGCTTCATATATTGACTCTCCATCAATCTGACAGAACGATGTTATCTCATTTCTATGTTTAGCAGTTTTGGATGGAGGGAAATATTTAGATAAAAATTTCTGTGAAAGTTCTCCCCAAGTTCTAATAGATCCTGGTGCTAACAAATTTAACCACATCTTAGCATTATCCCTGAGTGAAAAAGGAAAAAGGAATTAAATAGCTTCTAGGAATACAAAATGACATTAAGCCAAGGCTGTGATATTTAAAAGTAGCACACAGTTCTTTTTTTTTTTTTTTTTTTTTTTTTTTTTTTTTTTTTTTTTTTTTAAAACATTTGGTGTACCTCCAAATTGATTGTTTTGTACATAATAGCAGGTTTAAGGTTTAAGGTCAAATGAATTAGCAACTACATCAGGATTTTGGATAGATAAGTGAATTTCATCTGCTGTAGGATTTACATAATCTCGTAGGCATCTAGGTTGGTGTTCATTCTTTATTCCTTGATTGTTCAAGTTGTTTTCCATTGTATCAGAATTTCTAGGTTCTTTTCTTAATCTTCTAATCCTTGTAACAGTGCGTTCTTATTCTGAATCATAGGGTATAAGATTTTCAGGTCCAAATTTACGCATACATTTTGAAATCAGTACTCAATAATATAATTAACTAAATATAAAAATAAGTTCCAATTCAAGTAAAAATTTTCTAATAATCCTAATTTGTCCATTACTCTAATCGTGATTTTTCTCACTCACTCAATCACTCCCCGGCAACGGCGCCAAAAATATGACCGGCGACTTTTTATAGAATTTAAGAGCCCAGATTTATATATTTATAATCATTTTGTAAAGTCACAAGTTCAAACGCAAGCATACGTATTGCTCAAGTAATACAGGGCTCTAGTGGAGTCCCGTTTATCGATCTCACAGGGAAGCAAGGTAAGAGGTCCTTAGTCAAATCCTAAATTACTACAATTAGTCCTTAGTCTGGAATATTGATTAAAATGATGTTTTATCTAGCAAATACTTCTAAATTCTAGTGTTAAATGTAAAGATAGTAACTATAACTAAATGCAAATATTAATTCTAAAGATAACCCTTTTTGGATGAATTAGTTTGGAGAATTTTGAGATATTAAAAACTAATATTCTTATTTAATGAATTGGATAATGTAAAAAAATGAGTTGGATTAAA
>NW_018226238.1:0-38151 GCF_001263595.1 Phalaenopsis equestris | reverse complement strand
AAAGTAAATTAAGATTGAAGTGAAAAGATCTTCACAATTTCTTAAACATTTTTATGGCTTCACCAATTCAAATCACCATTTCACAAATCTCGAGACAAGGAGAAATACAGAGAAAACTACTTGGATTAAAAGTAAATTAAGATCGAAGAGGATACTGGCTTTCACTTCGGAACTCCCATGTTTCCCTCACCTAAGGGATAACATCTACACTTTAGCACCCAAACGATAGGACCAAATTGGGGATTTTAGTCTTTCCCTCTAAAATCTCCAATTCTACGCCCAATAATATTATTTCCCTATTTGTTTGCAACCAACTTCCAAGGGCTTTGACCTCCTTGAATCTTGGATGTAATCTTCACTTTTGTTGTAAAACTCAACATATTTTAACAAATTAATTGGTCGGATTAAAAGTAAATTAAGATCAAAGTGAAAAGATCATCACAAATTCTTAAACATTTTTATGGCTTCACCAATTCAAATCACCATTTCACAAATCTGGAGATAAGGAGAAAGATAGAGAAAACTACTCAGATCTCATGGGAAAAACACAACAAAACTCAAAATTCATATATAAAATCAAAGTCATACAAACTACAACAAGTAAATAATTTATCTATATTTTCTCTCCAAGAACACTCCTTGAAGTTCCTCTGAATCTCTTCCTTTCTTTACAGCACACAGAATTCTTCTTCAAAGCAGCAAGGAGGAAGAAATCTCTCACTTTCTCTTCACTCTTACAATCTCTCGAAGAATTCCTCACAATATTGGAACCTTTCTAATCTCTAGAAACTCTCTCTAGCACTTCCTTGACTCCCTAGATTCTCTCCCACCTTTCCAGGCTCTCCAATTTTTGACCAAAATAGTCTTTTAAAGTTGTGGACGAGCTTTCCCAAGAGTTGCCTAAGCATCCCTTCAAAATTTGGCCTTATCCAAAGCTTGAGTAGGCATAACCACCGAGCTCGCCGTCGGCGGGGTCAAGGGCGCCGTCGGCGGACTTCTGAAGAATTTTATCATGTAGCCTCCGGAAAAACTCAACGTTGGCGGGGTCGATGGCGTCGTCAGCAGCCTAGTTCAAATTTCCACATTTTGGTCCTTTTTGCTCCAAATTTGCTCCTTTTTGCATCTTTTTGCTCAAATGATTCTAATTCATCATTCCTGCAACAAAACATCAAAAATATCTTTCTTTAAAGTGCAATAACATCAAAAATAGTGTAAAATAGGTATGAAAATCTCAACTTTTTTTCCTTGGGTCACTTAGCCCCAGACCAGCACCCAGGGTTAACCCTAAGGTCAAATAATCCTATGGGAACTCTCCTTGAGCTCCCCCATAATGACCCCACCTACTAAGTGCTAGAGGTTATGACCAATATGTAGAGCTTCAGTTTGAGTAAAGAAGAGGGTAGAATTTCTAATGGTGAGGGTTCCTTTCCTAGTTTTCTAGGAATAGTCAACAGGAAAGTCCTATGGCTAGACCCTAGGCTACTAAAGAGAAAAAAACTAAATCTCAACCAAAAGTAAGGTCAACAGGCATCTGATTCTCAATCCGGGATTGATACCAAAATTTCAATTCCCATTTTGGAGTCAGCACATAGACACTAATTCCCATCCTTTGAAGCACCTAAAACTTGATAATTTGAAATCTACTTTCTAATCCCCGCAAGAGTTTTGAATCCTCAGTTTTGCTTGGATATTCACTTGCCAAATCCCCACCAGAAATAACTATCACCTAATTCTATACTTCGTTCTATGTTTGTTAACTTAGAAGTCTGTGTTGGTTTTTTTGATCTCGTCGGTTGATGCGGGCGGATTTAATGTGTTAATTTTGCAATTATTTTTTAATATTACAAAATACACACGACAGTTATAATAATAAATATGCAAATTAATCCCAACAAAAGTAATTTTAATAAAAATAGTGTATCTTTAAAACTCTTTTAAACTGCCAAATCCCCTTTTAAAAATAGCGCAAGTATACGTATCGCTCAAGTAATAAAGGGCTCTAATGGAGTCCTAGATATCGACCCTACAATAAAGTTGGAAATCCCAGTAGACAGTTCTAAGATTATAATTATAATTAAACTAAAAAAAGGTAAAGTGCAAAGTTTGAATATTAACTACTAAAATGAATGCTACTTAAATTGTAGTTGAAAGAAAAAGTTAACTAAACCAGAAATTAAACTTTCAAAATTTAAAATTAAGAAAACTAAATGAAATTTTTGTTGAAGAAAAGTTCAAATTTAAGAAAGCATCCTTCCCCTTACTATGAGCATATGGATTGTGAAGAAATTAAAATCATTTTGAAAATATATATATAAACTATTTTGTGCCAAATTGGAGCAATCCTATTCTGTACCCTCTTCTGAGTGCAATAAATAACATTGGCTAATCCAAAGTTTTGTCCTTAATTTCGTAGTTAGGCTGGGAGGATACTGGCTGCCACTACAGAGCACCCACTACTCCCTCCACGTAGGGCAAACAATCTCACATTAATTTCTAATCAACTGAACCAAATTGGGGATTTTAATCTGTCACCTTAAAATCTCTAATTCTACATTCAACAATGTACATTTCACTGTTAATTTGCACTCAATTCCATGATGACATACTCTCCCATGAAATCTGACATACTCTCCCATGAAATCACTCCCATGAAATCAAAATGTGATTCTCTTCATATTGTAGAAATCATAGCCCTTTTAGAACATATGTTTCTCAACTCATTTTAACATTTAAATTGGCTAGATCCAAAAGTAAATGAAAATCAAAGTTCAAATCATCACAAATTATTAACATTTAAAACAAAAGAAAATAAAATTACTTCTTCACAAAAACCGTATTTTAAAGTAGGGAAAAGGATAAAGAAGATTACTCAAGATAAAGAAGATGAAAAGGATAAAGAAGATTACTCAAAATTCATGAGAATGATACGACAAAACACGAATTTCATATATAAAAAAAATTTACAAAATAAAAAAATAAAAGGCACAACTTACAATCCTTCCCAAGCAAATCCCTAGAATTTCTCTCTAGGCCTTTCTCTCTTTACAAACACTCTCAATTCTCTCTTAGAAGTGTAATGAAGAAGAAATCTCTCACCTTCCCTCTCCTCTTAAAACCCTAGAAGAAAATCTCCAAACCTTTAACTTTCTCTTTCTATCTCTTCCTCTTACCTTTCACGCCACCCCCTTTCACGTCACACACAAGCTCCTTGAAGTCTTCTCTTTTTATTTTGGACTTCCTCCTTTCAAAAAGATTTCAAAGGTCCCTCCAAAATTCCCTCTAAAAGTTAACTCTTTTGAATTCAAAAGGTGTGTCATTTGATCCAAGAGACATATCCAACATATCCCTTCATAAAAAAACCTTCCAAAGTATTTAAAAGCATTGAATTACTCCAAAAGGTGTTTAGAACAAGTGTCCCTTTGAAAATTCATACAAAATTTACCTCGAACCGCCTTAATTTGCAAAAAGTCATCTCTGGCACATCTAGCATCAGATCTGGCGCATCTCATGCCAAGGCTATGTCAAACAGCGCATCATGTGCCAGATTCTCAAAACTCATTATTTTGGCTCCAAATTTTGTCTTTTTTGCTACTTTTGTTTCAAATGCCTAAAAATGTTATACCTGCAACAAAAACACAGAAATACCTTTCTTTAAAGTGTAATTTCACCAAAAATAGACATAAAATACATACTTAAAACAACATAATTTTTTGGTGTATCAAAATCCCCCAAACTTAAATGTTACTTGTCCTCAAGTGACACTTTTATTACATAAAGCATGTGACTTAGGAGAGGGATCAACTCATAACTTCTATACTTTAGTTTAATAAATAGAATAGCAAAATTTAAGAAAAACCTTTAATAACTTAGATTCAAACTCTAATTTTAAGAGTATTTAGTAATCAAATTTAAGATTTTTGAATCTTTATTCATTTCAAGAAGAATTGTAATGTGTCATATTAAGGATATTTAGAACATTCATATGAAAAAGAACTTCATGAAAACTTTACTAGTAATACTACCAATATTCTAATACAAATTTAGAAAATGTAATAAAGCTCCTTTTTTAAGTTGATTCAAGTGAAGCCAATTTTTTATTAGGCATCTCCTCAAGCTTCTCATCCCTTTATTTTTCTTTTATATTCTTTTCTTTTCTTTTTCTCTTTCTTTTTCCTTTTAGGATCTTTTCAATCATTTCTTTTCTTTTTCTTTTTCAAGTGAGAAGTGAGGATTACTATATGAAGTGAGGATTACTATATGTGGATAGCCTTTAATAGTTTTGAACTTCACTATCCTCTTCTTAAAGTTAAAACTCCTTACCTTTCTTAAATTAATAAATTCATATCATTTTAAGATTTTTCATAAAGTTTCATTCTTTTCTTCTTACATGAAACTCTAAAATTTTTAACACTTCAAAAATATGATTTTCCTTATTTTAAATAGCAAACCATAGTCTTATCCTATTATACCAAATATCTTTAACTTTAAAATTGACCTTCATTATTAAAATTTTTTACTTAAATTTACCATAATATTTTTAAACTTTAGTATATTCATTTAAAGTTTAATCTCAATAACCCAGGTCCAATTAAATTAGTTCTAAAAATATAGCTAATTGAGGACAAATAAAATTTAGTTTACTTCTTTTAAAAAAGAAATTTTTCTTCCCCCCCTCCCCCCCCCCCCCCAAAATTAAGTTTTTAAGTAAATTTTTTAAAGAAAAATATTTTAGTACAAAAATTTAGTAGGTGAAAGAAAACAGCAAATGCATGAAAAAAACTAACCTGTACAGGATTTCTGATTATAAAACTGGGCTTTAATATACTATAGGTACTAACTTTAAAAACATACATATATGCTTTAAAGCATTAAATGAGACATAATATACTCTAAAGAATTTGTTATGAATTAAAAACAGAAATATAAAAACTGAAAATACTAAAAATGTAGGAAAAGTAAAAATCTACTGTTCCTATTACAATTTCTGTCCACAATACAACATAAAAGTTTTTGCTTCAACAGTTCCTAAATAAACGTAAATCACAATATAATCATAAATAACAAACAAACATCAAACAAACTAAACTAGACTCATAAAAATATCACTCTTCATCACTTTTCTTGTCATCATCATCTTCTTCTTCTTCCTACTCACCTTCATCATGAATAGGAGCATAAGGAGTGAAACTGTAGCAAGGAGGAAATTCCACATTGGGCTCACACATGGAAATTCCACATTGGGCTCACCCCTAAGATGTCTTACCATAGCATTCTCAAAATCAATATCATAGTTAACTCTCCTCTACTAATATTCATCATTATAAGCATTTCTTGCTCCAATATCTTCTGACTCTGCATATTAACTATGTCCATTTACTGAATCATAAGTTGCTCTATAATATTTTTAAGTTAAGCAGAGTGAGAAGTAGATGCTCCTATAACTGATGTAGAGGGTCTATCCCTTCTACCACCTCTAGATTCAACAAATGATTCTTCTCCCTTCTACCACCTCTAGATTCAACAAATGATTCCACTCTCTAAATTATATGCCTCCTAATAGGATTTTTTGGTTGTAATCTTTCTTCATTTCTAAGGAACTCTACTCCTGATTGCTCAAATAAAGTGAAAATTAAGGCAAGATATCCCAAACCACTAGCTATAGAACTACAGGCTATACTTCGAGCATGATGAACTATGAGTGCACCAACATTTATTGCTTCATGCTCTAAATGCAATAGTTCAACACCTCTATCTTTTGTCACATCAGCAAGATGATTCATTGATAATAAATTAGCAGAAATAAAGTGATGCCATACATTTGACTGACTAGTCAATGGAGAAGTGAAGAAGTTAACTATTTTGTTATTCTTAATCTTCCATTCTCCTTTTCCATCAGTCAAAAAGGCAATCACTTCATCTAGTGATGAATCAATCACCATCAATGCAGCGTACTCATTATGATATACATTCCTTAGTCCATAAAAAGCATTGATCTGATCAGTAGTAAATTTTACTTGCTTACCTCTAACCAAGATGTGATAACCCTCAGTGAACCTCAGGTTAGTATATAACTCCCAAATCATGGGGACAACTGCTTTTGCAGTGAAGTAGCAGAATCTTTCCCAGTCTCTGGTGAGAATCAACCTTTCGATCTCGCCACCCAGGTTTCAAAACGCCCATTCTTGGATCAATCTTCTGGTTTCCATTTGAGTTTTATACTTATGTTGGGCCTTAAAGTTAATGAATCTTCATGAATTGCAATCCTTGGATAGCCTTCCTTTCTTCACTTGGGTAGCCATTGGAAAATCTATGAAAATTCAAATAAATTGCTAAATAAAAAATCTAACTCCTCAAGCAAGATTATTTGGTAAGAAACTTTTCACCAAGAGTTTTCTTCAAGCTTTTTTTCTTAAGAAAATCCTAAATTTTAGATCTTCCACAATGTAGGAAAAATCCATCGTGAAAATCAAAACTTCATATGTTAAAGTGAAGCTCTTACCAAGAGAAGATGAAACCTATGATTTTTTGCCTCCAAAATCTTCTCTATTGCCCTCAATGTAAAGCCCTAGGTTAAGGCTTAGAGGTAGAAGACGACCCAAGCAGTGAAAATGGAGCTTGCCCATGCAATTTTGCGGTTTCTTAGGCAATCAAGCGTGTTCGGGTTTTTGGTGCATAATGTGCCAACGCTATGTAAAATGGCACATCATGCGCCAGAGCACAAATTCACCAAATTTTGATTTTTGTGGAAATCTGCTCCGTACAGCTTTATGTCAACCTCTAATTAACTTAAATGATCATTTATAAACATAAATAAACATTATTCTAAAAATAAAATTTCACTCACAAACAACACAAAACTCACCAAAACTCACTTATATATATAATTCGTGTTATTACAAACTAACATTTATCAAGCCAACAAATATCTATTTCAATGTTTTAAAGTAAGCTAAACATCTTATCAGTGAAATTTAAACATCTAAATACAAAGCATAAACATAGATAAAGTTCAACAATAAAAGTAAATGCAATCCAACACAACAAAGTAACTAAAACAAACAGTACTAAACAAGACATTTCGTGCATAAATTAAGTTCAAATATCTTCTTCACTCTCGTCCTCCTGGATAACTCCCATAGATTGGTAGTGCACATACAAGTTGTAGAAGGGTTAGTAAGGAAACTCATCAGTCGAATCCTCCTCAATCCAAGCATGTTTCCTTAACATACGAACCAAACCATCTTTAATACCACCAGTATGTTCAAAATGTTCTTTCAGTCTCCAATCCAGATGATCTAACATTTCAAAAATATTTCCTATTACTTGCATTAGATTTTGCACCACTTTTTATATCTTCTTGATCTTCTTCAAAAGTACAATTGAATTGAAGTAAGGCTAAACATGTGATGAATTCTGGGATTCCTGATCCATCAATACATTCATATCATTTTCATCTCCCATTCCAGTATAATTGCAATAGACTTCTGGATCCATCGACTTCCAAGGAAGAAACACTTTTTCCCAACTTTTGTAAGGTACTTGCAATTGACTACATAGTAGGAAAATAGCAGATGGATGCCCAAGCCTAGTTGCAGACCCATTCACAAACAAACAAAAAACTGATCTCACAATAATGGCTCCAATATCAATAGATTTTCTGGTTTGAATAGAATAATTTAAAATAGCACTCTCCTTAGTCACCTTACTGATCTTCATATTAGGCATTAATTTTGATGCAATAAAGAAGTGTCATGCCTTAGAAGTACAATTTAATAATAATGATGAAAAACTTACATTTTCACATTTCTGGCCTCTTAATTTGCATCTTCATCCGTAAAGTATCGGTAGAGTTCATTCATATTGTCTCTCATAGGGGTAAAATTCACATAATGGCAGATAAGCACATTCTCAATGATGAAAATCTTGTTTATTCTTGAATGAGTGAATTGCACAAACCTGCCTCACACATAGAAAATTGCTTGGTTGATTCCATGAAGATTTGCATAAAACTCTTTCACCGCAAGGACGACTACGGCGGCAGTAGTGTAACAAAGCACTTCCCAATGTCTCTGCACAATGATCTCTTCAACCCGATTATTTGGTGTGTTGAATCCTCGATTCACAAATCTCCCTCTTTGATTAGCCTCTTCTTCACTAAAACACAATCATGCAACTTCTACGCATCAAAATTGATGAACTTTCTTCAATTGAAAATTCCAAATCTCGTAGTATTTTTGGAGTGGGACACCATTGAATATTTTTGGAGTGGGACACCATCTCGTAGTATTTTTGGAGTGGGACACCATTGAATTTGAAATCTAGTGGCTTTTCCCTCATTTTCCCTCTCAAAATAGACTTAGGAACCAGTTTTTGGGAGTTATAAGGAGAAGAAACCAGCAAAAACTGCCAAAAAATGCCATTTGAAACGTTTTAAGTCATTTTCCATCATGCGCCAGTACCAAAAACTGCACTATTTTGATTTCGATCAAATAAATTGTCATTTTTTTCATAAAATTAGGTAAATAAAGAAGTTTCTAAATATTTTCTCAAATGCACGGACTATATAAAGACATAATTATAAATATACATAAAATATTTCAAATAAAAACTTAAAAGCAAACTAAACAACAATATAAATGGGTTGCCTCCCACTTAGCACTTAGTTTAATTTCGTCAACCCGACATACCCAGTCTTTATTCTAGGTGACCCAACATTATAGTCTCTTTAAAAGCTGGTCTTTGACCATCAAAATGTGGTTTCAATATGTGCCCATTTACTTTAAATATCCTTCCAGTCTTGGGATCTTCAATGTTAATTGCTCCATAAGGATAGACTTTTATAACTCTGAATAGCCCTTTCCTCCTAGACTTCAGTTTCCTAGGAAATAATTTCAATCTTTTATTATGTAATAAAACTTCTTGTCCAAGTTCAAATTCCCTTTTAATTATCTTCTGATCATGCCATTCTTTCATCTTTTCTTTATCTTTCATTTATCTTCTGATCATGCCATTCTTTCATCTTTTCTTTATAAATCCTCGCATTATCATAAGATTCATTTCTAATTTCTTCAAGCTCATTCAATTATTATAATCTTTTCTCACCAGTTTCTTTCAAATTAAAATTAAATTTCTTTATAGCCCAAAAAGCTTTATGCTCCAATTCGACTGGCAAGTGAAAAGTCTTCCCAAAAATTAATCTATAAGGGGACATTCCTATAAGTGTTTTATAAGCTGTCTTATATGACCATAATGTCTTATCTAATCTAGTAGACCAATCCATTTTACTAGGATTAACACTCTTTTCAAAATTCACTTAATTTCAAGATTAGATACTTTTGGTAAACCATTAGTCTAGAGATGATAAGCAGTTGCAATTTTATGCATTATATTATATATTTCAACCAATCTTGCAATTGTTGCATTTCTAAATTGACATCTTTCATCGGTAATGATTACTCTCTGTATTTCATATTTTGTAAGAACATTTTTAATTAAAAATTTTGAAACACTCTGAGCACCACATTGAGGTAAAGTGATTGCTTCAATCCATTTCGAAACATATGCTTCAATCCATTTTGAAACATAATCCACTGCAATCAATACATAAATATTTCCGACTAAAGGTATAAATGGTCATATAAAATCCAATCCTCATGAATCTAAAATTTCAATTTCCAAATTAAAATTTAGAGGCATTTCATTTCTTCTTGAAATATTACCTACTCTCTGACACTGATCACATGTTTTTATGCATATATTAACATCTTTAAATAGAGTAGGCCAATAAAATTCAGATTGCAAAATTTTATGAATAGTTTTTTCATTCCCAAAATGACCTCCAAATTCAAAATCATGACATTTTTGGATAATTTCCTGAATTTCTTTATAAGGCACACATCGTCTCATTACTAAATCTTTGAAATATTTATACAAATAAGGGTCATCCCAAAAATATGATTTTGCATCATAAATGAGTTTCTTTTCGTGTTGTTTTATCAGCCCATAAGGTAAAATACCACTAACAATATAATTTACAATATCAACATACCAAGGTATTTCCCATCCTTTTACACCATAAATTTGTTCATCAGAAAAAATTTTGCTAATTCCTTTTTCCATATCAAGTATTTCTTCCTTCTCTAACCTATATAGATGATCAGTAATTTTATTATCAGTCCCTTTCCTATCGACTATTACAAAATCAAACTCTTGCATCAGTGCATCAGAAGTACTCAGAAGTACTCATCTAATTAATTTTAGTTTAGCATCCTTCTTTTGCATCAAATATTTAATGTCGAATGGCCAATATGCACTATACATTTAGCTCTAATCAGATATGATTTAAACTTATCAATAGCTATACAATATCTAATAACTCTCTTTTAGGGGTGGTGTAATTAATCTTAGCAATATTAAGAGTCTTACTAGCATAGTATATAACTTTAAAAATCCTATCATATTTTTACCCTAAAATAGCTCCAATTGCATAATCACGAGCAAGAGCTCCAATTGCATAATCACGAGCATCACACATTAATTCAAAAGGTTTCTCCCAATTAGGTGAAACAATTTCTCCCAATAATTCAAAAGGTTTCTCCCAATTAGGTGAAACAATTATAGGAGCAATGATCAATTTTTCCTTTAAATTTTCAAAGTTTTTAAGGCAATCTTGGTTGAAATCAAATTTGTATCTTTTTCCAAAACTTGGCATAAAGGTTTAGTAATTTTTGTAAAAGCTTTGATATATCGCTTGTAAAATCCAGCGTGTCCAAAAAAGCTCCTAACTCCTCTTACTGTAGTAGGTGGAGGTAGGTTTGATATAACTTTAATTTTTGCAGGAACTACTTCCATGCAATTTTTTGAAATTTTATGCCCAAGCATAGTTCCTCCAGCAACCATAAATTGACATTTCTCCTAGTTCAATACGAGATTAGTCTTTTCACATCATTCTAGAACTTTATCTAAATGATTTAGACATATTGCAAATGAAGTTTCAAACACAGAATAATCATTCATAAAGACTTCAATCCCTTTCTCAATTCAATCACTGAAAATTAACAGCATGCATCTTTGAAATGTTGTAGATGCATTACATAATCCAAAGGGGGAGGGGACATTTCCTGAAAAGCAAAAGTTCCATAAGTACTAGTAAATGTTATTTTCTCTTGATCCTCTGAAGCAATAGGTATTTGATGATAAGTGGTATATCCATCTAGAAAATAAAACATTTTGTGTCCAGCCAACCAAAAAGGGTAAAGAAAAATGATCATTTCTGATGGCAGAATTTAATTTTCTATAGTCTATGCAGATAGTCTATGCAGATTTGCCAACTGCAGATTTGCCAACTAGTGACTTGTCTTATTGATATTAATTCATTATGCTTATTTGTCACTACAATCACACTTCCTTTCTTTGGAGCACGGTGAATTGGACTTACCCAAGCATTATCTGAAATAGGATATATTATTCATGTATCTAAACATTTTAGAATTTCTTTCTTAACAACCTCTTTCATCATAAAATTTAATCTCCCTTGAGGATCAGCACTTGGTTTATGCTGATCTTCCAATAAAATTCTATGCATACTAATTGAAGGACTGATTCCTTTAATATCAGCTAATATCCATCCAAAGGTTTCTTAAATCTTCTTAATGTTTCCAATAACTATTGTTCTTGCTCATCGGTCAATTCTGAGGACACTATAACAGGTAATCTGGATAAATCTCCTAAGAATGCATACTTTAAATGTGTAGGAAGTGTTTTCAATTATATTTTAGGAGGTTTCTCAATAGATGAAATCAGATTCTTGTTACTTTCTGTAGGATCTAACATCTGAATTTTTTCCTGAACATAATCCAAATCTTCTTTACTCACTTCCATAAATTCATCTTGAATTTTATCCTCATCTTGATATCCCATATATTCCTTTTCAAATTCACTTTCAAATGTTTTCTTGAAATATTCATGGCTTAAATATTCATTAATATTCAATTTGAAGCATTCAATCTCTTGCTCTTTTGTTGTCTTTTGTTTATTGTTATACTGTGCATAAGCATTAGGTACGGGATCAGTAACCTCTTTATCACTAACTATCATAGTTAGTTCTCCTTTCTGCACATCTATCCTGCACGTCTATCAAACCTCTTCCAGTGGTAAGGAATGGTCTTCCTAAAATGATAGGAATTTTTTTTATCTTCCTCCATATCTAATTCAATAAATTCCATAGGAAAAATAAATTTATCAACTTTTAGCAAAACATCTTCTATAACTCCTTTAGGATATGTAATCGAATTATCAGTTAAATGAAGAGTTAAGGTCATAAGTGAAATATCTCCTAAGCCCAACCTTCTGAAAATTGAAAACAACATAATATTAATACTGATTTCTAAATCACATGAAGCTTTTCCATAAAATCGTTAGCCAATAGCACAAAAAATTGTAAAATTTTCAAGATCTTTAAGTTTTTCAAAAATCTTTTTTTGAATTATAACACTACACTCTTCAATGAGTGCAACAGTCTCATTATCTACAAACTTCCTTTTCTTATTAAGTATATCCTTCATGAACTTCACATAGCTTGGCATTTGTTCCAAAGCTTCAACATACAGAATGTTTATCGTTAATTTCCTTAATATTTCTACAAATTTAGAAAATTGGTTATCACCATATTTTTGCTTCAATCTTTGAACAAATTGAGGTAGTGGTCTTTCTACAGAGATTTTCATTGGTTTAATAGGACATTCTAACTCAAAATGAAAATCTTCACCTGATGTTTCATTTTTCACTTCATATTTTTCAAGTTCAACTTCTTCTTGAACTCTATTTTCAAATTCTATTCCACTTCTATGTTGAAGAGCTTTAATTTGCTCTTTGTTCTGATCTTTAAGATTTTCATCAACACTACTATGCAATTCTCTTGGAGGTCTATTGCTAAATGTGGTAGCAATACATCTCAAATGATTTTTCAGGTTTCTAATTGCAACTCCTTGACTTTGTAAATGAATTCTTTGACTTTGTAATTGACTACCCATTTGTAATATCAATTCTTTCATTGATAACTCTTTCATTGATAACTTTTTTCTCCTTACTTTGTAAATTATTAAATCCTAATGGATAATAAGTTTATAAGTTGGATTTCCTTGATTGTTGGAGTTTCTCAATTGGTTCGCATTATTGTTTCCTCATTGCGGATTTGTAGCATTAGAGTTATTGTTACTCCAACTAGAATTTGGATGATTCTTCAAACCTGGATTATAATAATTTGCATAAAAATTATTAGAAAGATTATTTATTGAAAGATTATTTATTGCATTTAAGTTATTGCATTTAAGGTTTCATATGAAGATTGAGATTCTAACATTTGTCCCAATGAATTTTCCTCAAGCACAGGTGATGTTTGAGAATAATTCATTCCATATTGATCTATCTTCTTTGATATAGCAGCTATTTGTGCAGCTAACATAGATATTGCACAAAATAATGAATACTAGCTACTATTTTTGGATTTACCCTTTCAAAGGGTCATTGAAAATTATTATTAGCCATCTCTTTAATTAATGAATAAGCTTCATCAAATGGATTTGACATTAATGATCCACTAGCAGCAGCGTCAATTATAGATTTAAGAGATTCAACCAACCCATTATAAAAAGTTTGGATTATTAACCAATCTAGCAACGCATGGTGTGGACACTTTCTAAGTAGATCTTTGAATCTTTTCCGGACTTCATAAATTGATTACCCTTCCTTTGGTTGTTTTTCATTGAAAAGAGTAATATCATTTCTAAGCTTAACAGTTTTTTAAGGGGGGAAATATTTAGATAAGAATTTCTATGATAAATCTCCCCAAATTCTGATAGATCCTGGTGCTAATGAGTGATCCAAATTCTGATAGATCCTGGTGCTAATGAGTTTAACCACAT
Organism: Phalaenopsis equestris; assembly: GCF_001263595.1. NCBI lineage: Eukaryota > Viridiplantae > Streptophyta > Magnoliopsida > Asparagales > Orchidaceae > Phalaenopsis > Phalaenopsis equestris. Next base: position 24,229 of record NW_018226238.1, on the reverse strand, counting down.
CTTAGCTTTATCCCTTAATGAAAAAGGAAAAAGTCTAAGTTTGATAGCATCCTTCGACACTCCATCATATCTAAATATAGCACACAATTCTAGAAAATTCTAGAAAACTAGCAAACAATTCTAGAAAACTAGCAAGGTGTGAATTAGGATCTTCAGTTGGGATTATTCTGAACTGATTATTCTGAACCATTTGGATAATAACAGGTTTATGCTCAAATGAATTGGCAGCTACAACAAAGTTTTGTATACTCAAATGAATTTCATCTTTTGTAGGGTTAGCTTAATCTCTTAAAGGTCTCTCATGATGTTCATTTTCATTTCAAGCATTACTCAAATTATAAGTCATTTTGCTAATATGATCTTTTTCTTTTTGTTGTTTTTGAATTTTTCTAATAGTTCTTTCTAATTCAAGTTCTTTCTAATCTTTCTAATTCAAAATCGTAAGGTAATAAATTTTCAGATCTTACACTACGCATAAATAAATTAAAAAAGTAATTGAAAATAAGCAAACACACTTAAATAAGAAAATGTTCTATCTAAACTAGAAACACTCTTTTTTTTTAGTTTTTTTTTAAATAAAAATTAAATAACTTACTACAACTACTTTCCCTTACTTCCCCAGCGACGACGCCCAAAAACTTAATGCGAGTGGATTTAATGAGTTAATTTTGTAATTATTTTTCAATATTATAAAATACATACGACAGATATAATAATAAATATGCAATGTAATCCCAACAAAAGTAGTTTTAATATAAAAAGGTGCATCTTTAAAACTTTTGTAAACCATTTTAAAAATAACGCAAGTATATGTATCGCTCAAGTAATAAAGGGCTCTAATCGAGTCCTAAATATCGATCCCACAAGGAAGTTGGAAATGCCTGTAGATAGTTCTTAAGATTATAATTATAATTTAAACTTAAAAAAGGTAAAGTGCGAAGTTTGAATATTAACTACTAAATTAAATGATATTTGAAATGTAGTTGAAAGACAAAGTAACTAAACCAGAAACTAAACTTTCAAAAGTAAAATTATGAAAAGTAAAATTATGAAAGTAAAATTATGAAAACTAAATGAAATTTTTGTAGACGGAAAGTTTAAATATAAGAAAGTGTACTTCCCCTTATAATGAGCATATGGATTGTAAATAAATTAAAATTGTTTTGAAATATATATATAAATACTGTTTTGTGCCAAATAAAAGAAATCCTATTTTCGACCTCGGTCGAGTGTTATAAAGAACATTGACTAATCCAGAGTTTGGTCCCTAATTTTGTTTTTAGGATGAGAGGACACCGTTTGCCACTCCAGAGCTCCCACTACTCCATCTCTTGAGGGCCAATAATCTTGCATTAGTTTCCAATCAACTTGACCAAATTGAGGATTTTAATCTGTCACCATAAAATCTCCAATTTTGCATCCAACATAGTATATTTCCTTATTTATTTGCACTCAATTCCATGGATGACATACTCTCCCATGAAATCAAATGTGATTCTCCCCATGTTGTAGAAATCATAGCCCTTTCGGAATATATGTTTCTCGACACATTTTAATACTCCAATTGGCCAGATTGAAATGTAAATAAAGATCGGAGTTCAAATCATCACAAATTATTAACATTTAAAATCATAGAAAATAAAATTAAAAAAAAATTACTTCTTCACAAAACCATATTTTAAAGTAGGTAGAAGGATAAAGAAAACTACTCAAAATTCATGAAAACAGTATGAAGAAACACTGATTTCATATAAAAAATAAGATTACAAAATAAAAGAAATAAAAGACACAATTTATCTCACAATCCTTCTCAAGCAAATCCCTAGAAGTTCTCTCCAAGTCTTTCTCTCTTTACAAGCACTCTCAATTCTCTCATAGAAGTGTAATGAAGAATAATTCTCTCACCTTCCCTCTCCTCTTACAACCCTAGAAGAAAATCTCTAAGCCCTTGACTTTCTCTCTATATCTCTTCTTCTTGCCTTTCACACCACCCCCTTTCACGTCACACACAAACTATTTGAAGTCTTCTTCTTTATTTTGGGCTGCCTCCTTTCAAAAAGAATTCAAATTTCCCTCCAAAATTCTATCCAAAAGTCAAGTCTTTTGAAATCAAAAGATGTGTCATTTGATCAAAGAGACATATCCCTTCATAAAAGAACCATCCAAAGTGTCTAGATGCATTGAATTACTTCAGATGATGTTTAGAACTAGTGTCCCTTTAAAAATTCATGCAAAATTCACCTTAAACCACCTTAATCTACAAAAATTTTTCTCTGGTACATCTGGCACCAAATCTGGCGCATCATGCACCAAGGCTCTGTCAAACAGTGCATCAGCGCCAATTTGGCGCATATGCGCCAAATTCCCAAAATTTGCTCTTTTATCTCCAAATTTCATCCTTTTTGCTAATTTTGCTCCAAATTCCTACCAAATTCCTAAAAATCTCCAAATTCCTAAAAATGTTATACTTGCAACAAAAACACAAAAATACCCTTCTTTAAAGTGCAATATCACCAAAAATAGACATAAAATACATACTTAAAACAACATATTATTTTATTGTATCAGCAGTCAGCGCCAATATGTGCGGTGTGCTTGCCCGACACACCACAACTATTGGGGGTCCATTTGTTGGCCTCACTTTTGGTTGAGGTTTAGTTCTTTCTATTTAGTAGCAGAGGGTCTAGCCATAGAACTTTTCTATTGATTATTCCTAGAGGACTAGAAAAGGAACCCTCGCCATTAAAAATTCTGAACTCTTCTCTGCTCAACTTGAAGTTTTACATCTTAGTCTTGACCTCTAGCACTTACTAGGTGGGGTCACTATGGAGGAACTCAATAGGAGTTTCTCATAGGATTGTCAAGCCTTAGGACTAACCCTGGGTTATCTGGTCTTAGTTAGGCTAGCTTGCACACACAACACTTTCTCACACACCCCAAACCCTAAGACCCCTAGATTTGGTCTCCTGACTCCTTTTGGAAAGATCATATAGATGGACCCAAACCCCTAGCCCTTGGCTAAAGAGGGTTAGCACCAGCATGTTGAAAATCCAAAATGAATCCTCATATGGCTCGTATTTGTTTGACGTGGCTTCATGACTTACTAGCCCATCCTAGCCTAAACTTCCATCAAATTATAAAAATACCCCTACAACCCTGATTTTTGCCAAAATTCTCAAAATTACCCAAAACACCTAAATTTTTCCAAAAAGTCATTTCAAACCATTCCCCACTGCCCTTTCAAACCATTCCCCACTGAACCATTCCCCACTGCCCAAATTGACCAAAATCACCAAATTCCCAAAGTACCTCAAAATTGCCAAAAATTACCAAAATGCCCCTCATGACAAAAAATTTTCAAAATTTCCAAAAAAAACTCCCAAAAATCACAAAATCATCCCAAATATTCCCAATTTAAATTTTGAACCATCACATTGACCCAAATTGACCCATTTTGACCAAAAGCCACAAATTGCCCTTAAAAGGCCCAATTTCCCCAAATTAGCCCCAATGTCAAGCAAATTAACCCCAACCTTGCCCAATTTCAATTAAAAACCAAAATTTAACATCCCTAATACCAATTGAAACCTTAATAAAACCCAATTCAATCCAATTGCAAGCTCAATTTCACCTAAACCCAAGTCTAACCCAAAATCCCCAAATTGACCCTATGTCCAAATCCCACCAAATTGGTCTTCCAATTCAATTCAAAATCATTTTAAATAGTTTAAAAACTCTTCATGACATCTTCCTAAACCAAATAAAACATTTAATTGACCCAAATTTTAGCCCAAATTCACTCTCAATTCTAAAAGTCTGAACCCTTAAGTCATTCAAAATGCACAAGATTTAATTAAAAGCCCACATGAAAATTTTTCTCCTCATCATCCATTTAATCAAAAATCATTCTCTAAGGTTACAAGTCATACCAAAATCATTCCAAATCAAGCCTCATGATAAACACCATCAAAATACTCCAAAAATCAAAAAATCCCTTTTCATGCAAATTGAGCAAGTCGAGGAAAAGCCATGAAGTCACCCCCAAGCCATACGTGATCCATATGAACCTTTGCCACCTCACCAAGCTATTATTGGAAAAAGGAGGAGCCACTTTCAAGCTCCCTTAAAATTTTTTTAAACCCTTTTAATGACACACTCTAACCCATGTTTAGCTAAATCCAATGGATGGAGACCTCTCCACACCATTTCAGCTGGCTCAGCTGACTTTGGTCTACCATGGGAAGTCACCCAAGTCCATTATAATGAGGCTAGACGAATGGTTGACCTAACCTAGCCCAAAGACCTTTCTACTTCAATTAATCATCCTTACCCATGCATAAACCAAATTAACTGCACATTAGCCCACCACTGATCATCCTCAGTGGAATGGCGACCTGAGCCTGGCCGACCAACCACCTTGGCTGCACGAAAACCCAAACCCAAGAACCCCACCTAAGCCAAAACCCAAAATTAAACCCATCTAGGTGGCATCACTCCAATTGGCCATTGGTGCCTTTCTACCCTCCATGGACTGAGAGCCATCATGGCTCCTCTTTAAATGCCCCCTTCACAGCCAAGAGGGGAGTTGTTTAAATTCCTTGGGGAGACTCTGGAAAATTGTTCCTAGAGCTTCTTCAAGACCTCTTGAGTTCAAAACAACCATCTTCCAGCCCTTAATCCCACTGCCTGAGCTCAATTTTGGAGCTAAAAAATCAGCTCGAACCAGGGCATAATCCCCCACAGCTCCACAGTACACCAAAGTTAAAATAATTGCACCCACACCATCCTCTGAGTGAAAGAAGACTGAGTGATCCTCTGAGTGAAAGAAGAAGATCCCCCATAAAAGCACCATCACCAAACCACCCTAGCATAGACTTTTTTTGACACCCAAAATCGGTCTGGGTCGAAATCGTAGTTAGGCAAATAATCCTAATTGTCACCAACCACTAAAGAATGAAATATAATTAAATTGAATAAAATAAAAAATAAATGGCATAAAAATCATTCTCCACTATAATTTATTTTCAAGGGAACTCCTCATAAAAATTTCAAGTCAATTGGAATTTTCAAGTCAATTGGAACTCCTCATAAAAATTTCAAGTCAATTGGAATTAATTTGACCACTAAAATAGATTAATTAAGTGAAATTGCATTTTTGGCACTAAAATAAATATAATATTTATAATATAAATCAAATAATCACCAAACTGGTTTTGGGAGCTCCTTATGATCAGAGGAACCTAAGAAAAAATAAAAGTGGAATTAAAATAAATATTTCATTTTTAAGCCATTTTAAATATTTAAATAAATAAAATTTAATTAAAAATCATAAAAATTGCAACATTGTAAAAACACACTAAAATGTCACATTTGGCTTTCTGACCACTTGGGACCAATTAAAATAATTTTCCTAACTTTCTAAGTCATTATATTCATTTTTAAAGGCTTAAAATGAATTTTCTTTAATTTTTCACTAAAATAATTCCAATAATTAAAATATAAACCATAAAAATATGAAATTTCTTTGGGTTCCCTGACCTTAGAGAGATTTAAGAAAAATATAAAATTTAATTTTCCACATAAATCATATTTTATATTTAATTAATACTCAAAACAAGCACATAATTCTAATAATTAAATTAAAACTCTAAAAATCATAAAAATTTGTCCAAGTTGTCCTCTAACCTAGGTGATCCTCCATTAATTTTCTTATAGAAAGAGGTTTTGTTTTGGTTGAATTATTGAGTTTTAATAAAAAAAGTCCCTATTTTTACTTTACAAATAATCATAAAATTAAATAAATTCAGAAAAATCACATTTTCTCCTCTGATGTTTTAATTAACCCATGAGTGGGGTAACATAAAAATTTTAAAGTCATTTGCGTTTACATTAATCAATTATAAGGTGTTAAGGCCTCAAGGGCAAAATGGTAATTTTGGAATTTAAGTCTTAACTTAATTGACATATTTTGACGATTGAAACATGAAAGGGATAAATGGTAGCAACCAAGCTCACTTTGGTCTCATTAAGTATAAATTTGTAATTTCTCAAATAGATGAAATTTGAAAGAGCAGTTAAATAAAAAGATATTGAGGTTGGGCGTTTGACTTTGGAAGATCATAACCCATTGACTTAAAACCATAGTAAATGGTTTTGCAATGATTTATGATTCTTGATAAGGATTAAAAGTATAAATATTTAAATTTTCTCAAAAATTACAAATCTACCCATTAAGTTTTAAGGGCTTAGTGGTGAAGCAGGCTTAATCAAAATTTCATCTAATGAGGCTTATAAAATGGCCTATAAATAATTTGAAACATTTCCAAAACACTATAAGCCCATCTTTGAAAATCAAACTGGCTAAATTTCTTAATTAAGCCAAAATTACCCCCAAAGGCCTTTACCCGTATAATCTACAAGTGAAACATCAAATGATAATTACCCCACTTAAAGAGATAATCAAAACATTAGGGTTCACTGAGCATAAGGATATGAATTGGGTGAACCATATAGAAAAAATAATAAACTTTGGGAATCTATATAAGAAAAAATAAGACCTAAATGAACTCGAGACGATTCGAGGGACTGTGAAATGTCAAGGGTATTACCCAAGACCTTTTCATGATTCTTTGGGAATCTCGGAGGACACTTGAGCATATTATGATTTGCTTGATGGAATCATCTCCATAGATGAATAAATTAGACCCACCAAGGTATAACATAGGATCTGGTAGACACACCTCAAACTTGTGTTCTCTGCTTTTCCTGCAAAATTATACATATGCTTTACAAGTACTGACCATTTAGGTGGAGGAATGAGAAGAATCGACAGGTGTGCTTTTATGTTATTGCATTGCAATTTACTTTTATTTGTCCGCAGCTCTTTTTTCTTGCCCAAAAACTTGCATGTTAGATATCAATGTCACCCTGCATATCAAAACTAAAACTTTAAGGATAGCCACAGAACTGAAATCAAAACTAAAATTAAGAAATTAAAATTAAGAAATCAAAACAAATAAAATTAAGAAATCAAAACAAAATAAAATCCACCACCACAATAGTCAAAATATAAGAAAACTCAATATTTAACTCTAAACAAAATAAAAATTGCAACTAAATTAAAATGTCTCTATAGGATGATCGGGAGTCCCTCAGAGGAGGTAACCTATGGTTGCTCACGAGATTTCCCACGGTCTAAATAAAATTATGGAACTCATCGAGTTGGGTTTAGTAAATTCATTTGGACTAAGTGAATCCAAAGAAAATAGTGGTGTCGGAACGAGGGAACTGTGTGATCCTAACTGGTGTCGCTTTAATAAACTTTAACATCCCTCATGATATTTAAATTACCATAACCTTAAGAAACATTTGATTTGACATCAAGACTTGACACATTAAAATACTTAAACTCACTACAACAAGAAGCTTGGAGCTAACTCTGTGGATGGCCTTCTACAACAGCAAGAGGATCTACAACAACATAATTTTTCCTTAGAATTAAACAACAAGCCATAGGATTTTGAGGTGATCCACCTAGTGCAACATAAATCCTCAACTTCTTTTATGTCTTTGCATGGTTATGCTATACAATTTATGCCTTAACTTGCTCTAGGATTCCGAGGTTTTCATTCATCAAGACCTAAATTCTCATATATTTTAGGCTATTTGTGTGACCATCTCGCATGAATGTAAGCCCTAATAAATAAAATTAGCAGGATGAAACATTTAAATGATTCTTCTCAAAACTGAAGCCGAACCATGGGATAGCTTGGGAAGTCACCGAGGTTCTCTTAGGATCCATGACATCCCCTAGTTCTTCTTCCTTTGGATTCCAAAAAATAAAATTTTCCAAATTTGAGGCATTCCCCTTTCACACCTTTTTGTCCGATCTCTTTGAAAAGACCTATCCTTTGAAATTCTTGAAGGCAATATCCTCATACTTTTATCGAGATTTTTCTTAGGTGACTTCATTTATCTAAGAAGTAATTAACTCTAAGGGCTTTCTTTTATAGGAAATTTTCAAGAATTTATCTAAGAAGTAGTTAACAATAAGGGCTTGCATTTATAGAAAACTTTCAAGAACCCAGCTTAATATAAACCCTATTTAATTTTCAGTATTAAATAGGGGAACTTATTAGTCAACATAAAACTATTTTTCACAGACTTAAACGAATGTCATAAATTCTTTACTTTATTTAATTGGGTTTTACCAGTAAGTGGTGTGTCCACCCTTCAGGATATATGCATTGCTTACCTTATTAGGCTCATTTTTTAAACTACTGAAAATATGGGATCAGTCTGATCTTGTATTTTTAAAATTTAAAATACTACTTTTTTCCAAATTATATATATAAATTAAATTAAATCAGGCGTCGGGATTTCTATTCCAAAAACCAACAATTTTCAATTTGGCGACCGACATTGATATTCAAAACTCTTTATGGAAATCTCTTGGACCAATTGGAACCATCAATTGGGTCTAACCAAGGCCCTAGCCCAATCTAAACCTAAGGCTAACCCAAATGCACCAAAATTTGCCATGAGCCAAAATCCTTCAAATTGAGCTTCCAAATCAACTCAAAATCACTCAATAATTTTTATAAAATATTCATGACAATCATCCAAGCCAAGTTGATCAACCAATTAAGCTCAATGCCATAACTAGCTCGACCCAAGCCTAACTTTAAGCCAAAATGTCCAAAATTGAACTCATGCACCAATTGAACTCATGAAAATTGAACTCATGCACCAAAGTTGACCAAACCAAATCAAATTGATCAAAACAAAGCCACCACATCCACTATTTGGACTCTAGTGACTAGGCTAGACCCACCTAGCACACCCTCTATAAGCAATGGATCAATGGTCCCTTGATTTAAGGGATCTCCTTCCATATTTGTCTTAATCTAAGATACACTTGCCATCAACCTTAACCATTCAGGGTTAATCATCACTTTTGGCTCCCTTGACTTCTCTGTCCACCCCTACCCTTAGTGGTTGGCCCAGTAGCTGAAAAACAACAAACTGAGAGAGCTCTCTCACCCAAGTCTACTCAAATTCACCCATCTAAGTTGGCTCATCCCAATTGGTATTTGGTACTTTTCGGCCCTCCACATAAGATGCTAAGTGCATCTGAATCAAAGCCCCGAGCTCCACCACTTCCATGGCTATTTAAACTCCCTCTTCTATGGCAAGAAAAAAGTGCTAATCAATATCTTTGGGGAGACTCAGTCCAATTACTTCCAGAGACACTTCAAGAACTCCTAAGATTAAGCCCACCATTTTTCCCCCTCCGGATTCCTCTGCGCTTGAGCTCAATTTCTGCCTCTGCTTGAGCTCAATTTCTGAGCTCAAAACCAGGGCATTTTCTATCATTCCACAAACCCCACCAAGGTTCTAATTAAACCTTCGAAAAGCTTCCTTAGACCAAATAGGGAAGTTCTCCGTCAATATCCCCCTTTGTTGAGCTCTCTAACCCACTCCTAGACCAAGGTCGTTCAACCTTTCATTGAACTCCTACCTAGACTCTATTTCAACTCAAACTGACACTTGGAGGAGGTTTGTCAGCTCATAAGGAAGCTTCCACATGCACTTAATTGAGGCCTCACCTCTTGGACTAAGGTTGGGCTAAGGTATAGACCTATAACCCTAATTTTGAGCTCGGTTTCACCAAATATGAAGAAAAGTTTAATTTCATAGCAATGTAAGTGTATGGATGTGCTCATCTTGAGTAGTTGAAGGTGTAGGAACAAACAACAAATAATTTTATTGAGTATCGAGAGAGATCTTAGGGTTTGAAATTGAACAGCTTACTGGTTTGGTTAATCAGGGACGATGATGGAGAGTTGTTCAATCTCGCGTGAATTTAATGGATGGACGAGATGAAGCTAGAAGAACTATTGGTATGAAAATCACAGGCTAATGAGGCAGCTACGTGGCTGGAGACACCGAATCAGAGAGTGTCACATGTAAACCTCGACGTGTCGTTGGTTGACTCAACAACTGTGTCGGTTAAGTACAATAATAGGGATTTTCTGATTTAATTTAATGTGAGAACTTCAAATATTCATAACTTTGCATATAAAAATCACAAAAAGAAAATAAAAATACTCTCTTGATCAATGAGCAGAGGAGAATAATGTGGACTAAAACTAAAAATTATTTGTTGAGTCTCTAATTTTTAATTATTTAAATAGTCTCTGAGGTATTTTAATTTTAATTGATTAAATAATATCCACCATAGCTTGAAACTTTTGGGGTTCCTTCCCCATGACAGAGAGGATGTTCTCTAATTTTTCCAAGATCAAAGCATCTTTGTGCAGGTGACCCTAATTTCCAAGCTTGGATGACTATTTTGCCTTGAAATAATTATATAAATTAAAATACCATTTATAAAATTATGATATGAATTTTAGTAGGTTTCGTGTGGTCGGAGGAGCTTAGTAAAAATATCAGAATGATTTCGATAATTTTGTACTTTTCTATAGTTAATTAAATGCTTATAGCTTGTATTAATTTATTTGAATTACAATTTAATGTTAGAGATGACCTATTATTAAAGAAGACCTAGTCAGAGCCTCAGAATTGGATGAGGGGCGAGGGAAGAATTACAATTTAATGTGGTTGCTGCTAAAAGAAAGGATAGGCTAAGGAACCCTCCGGGTATCCTAAGATATGACGAGGTGGATTCTCTGCCTTCCATGATAAAAAGTATGATTAAGAGAATGGTCAGGTAGAGCATACTACCGGTAGATTGCATCCCAAATAATTGCATAATCAACATCTATGAGGAAGGAGACTGCATTCCTCCACATATTTATCATCGTGATTTCATCAGGCCCTTATGCATAATGTTTTTTACGAGCAAGAGAAATATTCTATTTGGAAAAAAATTTGATATTGGTGGCCCTGAAAAAATCTGAGGATCTATTGAAATTTCGCCGCAAGTGGGTTTAGTTTTAATTTTGAAAGGAAATAAAGCTAATATTGCAAAGCATTACATCTCAGGAGTGCAGCACCGCAGAGTTTCTGTTTCACTAAGAAGAATGGATAACAACAAGATACCCCATGGATTATGTCCAGACCTAGAATTGGAAGAACTGTGCCCATACGAGCTATGAGATATTGATACACTAAAATAATATGTTATTTTAAGTATATATTTATGTTTATTTTTTGTGATAGTGCACTTTAAAGAAGGATATTTTCATGTTTTTGTTGTAGTTCTATCAATTTTAAACATTTAGAACAAAAGTAGCAAAAAGAATGAAATTTAGAGAAAAAATAGCAAATTTTTGAATTTTGGCGCATGATGTGCCAAATTAGCACATGATGTTCCGGATTAGCGCTAGATGCACCGGATTGACACCAAATGTGCCAAAACCCAGAACAATAATGTCTTCAGTAAACTGGCACATGATAAGCCAGATTGGTGCCAGATGCGCCATTGGACAGAGAGTTGGTGCATGATGCGCAAGATTTGGCGACAGATGCGCTAGGGACGACTTTTTGAGCATTAAGGCGATTTGAGATAAATTTTGTTCTAAAGGAAAACTTGTTCTAAACACCTCTTGGAGTAATTTGATGCAGTTAGACACTTTGGAAGGTACTTTTATGAAGGGATATGTCTCATGGATCAATGGACATGTCTTTTGAATTCAAAAGAGTTGACTAACATGTCTTTTGAATTCAAAAGAGTTGACTTTTGGACAAAATTTTGGAGGGAATTTTGAATTCTTTTTGGAGAGACGTAGCCTTTGATAAAAGAGGGGAGATTTTTTGAGTGGCGAGGTGTGTGTGGAGTGAAGGCAAGAAGGAGAGTTAGAGAGAGAGAAAGTGAGAAAGTCAAGAGCTTGAAGATTTTCTTCAAGGATTGTAAAAGGAAAGGATTGTAAAAGGAGATTAAAAGGAGATGGAAGGTGAGAGATTTGTTCTTCATTACACTTCTAAGAGAGAATTGAGAGTGCTTGTAAAGAGAGAAAGGCTCGGAGAGAACTTCTTGGAGTTTTCTTGGGAAAGATTGTGAGATAGATTGTGTCTTTTTTTTTCTTTTGTTTTGTAAACTTATTTTTATATATGAAATCTGTGTTTTGTCGTATCATTCTCATGAATTCTGAGTAGTCTTCTTTATCCTTCTCCCTACTTTGAGATATGATTTAGTGAGAATTGATTTTGTTTTATTTGGTTTAAAATGTTAATAATTTGTGATGATTTGAACTCTGATCTTCATTTACTTTTCAATCTGGCCAATTGAAATGTTAAAATGAAATGTTAAAATGTGTTGAGAATCATATGTTCCGAAATGGTTATAATTTCTACAACATGGGAAGAATCACATTTGATTTCATGGGAGAGTATTTCATCCATGGAGTTGGGTGCAAATATATAGAAAAATATATTTTGTTGGATTTTGTTGGATGTAGAATTAGACATTTTAAGGTGACAGATTAAAATCCCCAATTTGGTCTAATTGATTGGAAACTGATGCAAGATTGTTAGTCCTTAGGAGAGGGAGTTGTGGGAGCTCTGGAGTGGCATGTGGTATTCTCCCAGCCTAACCGCAGAAATAGAGACCAAACTCTGGATTAGTCAACGTTATTTATGCACTTGGAAGAGGATAAAGAATATGATTGTTTTTTTGATATGTCTTTCTATGCTTAATATCTTTTACATGTCTCACACATTTTTTAATAAAATTATACTTTAAATTAAGTTTGTTTTATGCTTATTTTGTAGGTCTATCTGTTAGGAACGCAACGCAACTGAAACGGGGCAAAACGGAGCTAGAACGGAGCCAAACGAAGAAAAATGGTGGAGCTATGCATGGTGGGCATCAACGGTGCCAGAATCGGTGCCGACAGCACCAGAGTGTAGAAAGAAACGTGAAAATTGCGCCGACAGTGCCAGATTGCAGAAAGATAAAAATTAAAGTGACGTGAAAATGGCGTCAATAACGCCCAAAGCCTGAGACGATTTGGACGTGTTGTTGGGAAAATTTCAAGAAGATTCAATATATTTGGATGCTTTTTGGAAGGTTGCTTGAGGCTTCTCTTGGGAAATTTGTCCCTACACTAAAAGAGAGTGATTTTCTATCAGAAAAAGTGGTGTGTGTGAGTGGAAAAACATGGAGGATGTTTAGAGATCTTAGAATAGGAGTAGAAATGTAAATTTCTATCTTTTTGGAGAGATTGGTGAGGGGATTTTGACAGAATCTACAAGGGAATGTTCTAGCATTGCATGAATCAGCGGGAGACTTTTTCGGAGAGATTTTCATCTTTCTTTCAAGGGAAAAAAATTAAGTATTATGTTCTTTAATATCTTATCATTTTGTAAACACTTATCTAATGGATTTATTTTTATTTAATGAAATTTTTTATTACGAAAGAGGGTAAAAAATAGGATTACTCTTATTTGACACAACATAGTTTTTATAATTTTTTTAAATGATTTTAATTTCTTCAAAATCCATATACTTATTGTAAATGGGAAGGATGCTTTCTTAAATTTGAACTTTCCGTCACAACATCTTAGTTTTAATTTTGCTAAATTTACTTTTGAAAGTTTAGCAATAAGGGCCCGTTGTAGTGTTAAAATTCATTGTAATTGCATTAAGACCCGAGAGGGCAGTGTAATCCTCAACAAAATGGAACCACATTCAAATTCCATGAATGGTGAAGTTCATGGGGGTTGAGTGCAAATAAACAGGGAAATATATATATTACTAGGCATATACATTGTTGGGTGTAGAATTGGAGATTTTAGGGTGACAGACTAAAAATCACTAATTTGGTCTTAGTGTTTAAGACCTAAAGCGAGAGTTAGCCTTTAGGGGAAGGGAAGTGAGAGCTTTGGAGTGAGAACCAGTATCCTCCCAGCCTAACCACTGATTTAGAGACTAAACTTAAGATTAGCCAACGATTCTCTATAACACATGACTGATGTAGAGAATTAAAATTGCTCCTATTTGACACATACAAAATTTAATGCATCTTATTTATTTAATCCAATTCACTACATAAGAATAACAGTTTTTAACATCTCAAAATTTTCCAAACCAATTCTTCTAAAAAGGGTTATCTTTAGAATTAAAATTTTTATTTAGGAATAGTTATTAGTTATTTTAAACTTAGGACTTACATTTAGGAGTACTTGTTAGAAAAACCACTTAAATCAATCTTCCAAACTAAGGACTAATAGTAGTAGACTAGAATTTGACTAAGGACCTCTTATCTCGCTTCTTCGTGGGATCGATACTGAGGTTTCTAAGGAAAGTCCTATATTACTTAAAGCAATAAGTGCACTTGCGTAGAACCTATAGTGTGTGAACTAATTTATATATTTTATATAAAATTTAAATTTTGCACATTAAATACTTAATATACATTGGGTCAAGTTTTTTGCCATATTTTTTAAAGCTAAATTACTGCGTATCTTCAGGTCTGATCATATTTTTGACGCCGTCTTGGGGGATTTAAATTGATATAAAACACAAAAAAAATAACACACACTAGGAGCGCATCAAACCTCAAAACAACAAAATAACAACAAAACTTCAAGAACAACAAAATGAAAAAAACCTTCAAAAACAACAAAATGTAACAAAATGACAACAAAACTTCAAAAACAACAAAACAACCACAACAAAACCTCAAAAAAATATAACAATAAAACGAAACGACAAAATCAAATGACATAAACAAAATATAACAATAACAAAACAAAAAACAAAACAAATGACATATGACAAAAATAGAACAAAACAAACTGACAAAAACAATATGACATAACAAAACCTCTGGGGAAGAATTAGATTCTTAGAAACCTATTATCCTAGGCTCAAACATTGATGTTTATTTCCTTGATCTTGACATTAAATTTTTTAGAAGAACCAAAGTTAATGTTAATCAGAAGTACTCCGAGAAACTCTTGACTGTCTGAGATATAATTAATTATAGGAGCTTGCTCCTATAAGAGAATGAAGATCTGAGAATATGTAAATACCTATATCACTGGTTATTGAGTTTTTCATGTGGTTTTCCTTGTACGAGAATTCAATTTCCTTATAATTATCACCATAACGAAAATCATCCCGACATTTTCTTTTTCTACTGTTTTCTATTTTTATTAGCCTTTTTCTTTCTTCCTCCAAGTTTCTTAACATCTGAGAATTCTTTAAATGATTCAAAAAAACAAGTTACTTGAAGATTATGACAATAAAATAGATAAACAGAGTGACGAATCCTTTCGACAACAAACCAAAGACATGAACGACGAGAATTGGCGGCAGTGGATCGACACACGATTCCGGCGGTCGACATGCATTGTTTTGTCTTTTTCACTTCTCTCTAGAGTCACCAATCTCTTCGTCCATCCTCCTCTGTTTTGATTCTAATCACTAACTCCCCTTCCTCTCTTAAGTTAGAGCTTATGCATTAAACATTATGCTTCTCTCTCCACACATAAATCCTTGCAGGTTGGTTATCATGTACCCTTTTATTTCTTTCTTATTGTTTCTATCTTATTAGTTATATGAACTTAAGTTCTTATGTATTTTTGAATTTGAATTATCATGCTCCAATAGCTTTTTGAATTTGAATTGAGATATTTAACCCATGTTATGACTAGTCATACTGATAGGTTCTTAGAAAAATCATTAGATTTCCATGAGATTAGTGCATACGTTTCCTTATTTTGGAGTGTCACCCCCTCCCCTCATACACACACTACATTTGTAAATCATCGAGCATATATATAAATACACTTGATATTATGACATATAAATATTTATATAGAAGTGCATGAGTTTAAGTCACCCATTTTCATAATTATTAGCATTTGATACTCTTTGTAAGTTATGTTATGCATATAGTAAATCACCACATTTTATTATTCATACAACATGTCTCAATCATTGTCATTTATGTTTAATAAGTATTGATCATTTATTGAGTTTGATTTGTTAAACTCACTCATTAAAAAGTTTGTATAACATGTTCTATTTAATCTCTTCCAAAATCGTCTCCACAAGAGCTGACTTTCCAGCATTAGATTTACTTTCTGGTATTTATTAGTATTTACATTAGTTATGTTTTTCTTTTGGGGTTGGGTAGTTATTCATTTATATTTCAATTTCTATTTAGTTATTTTCTTGTTTTTTCAGCTATATCAATTTTTAAATTCTAGTTTATATAATGAAATAAAATTTTAACTTTTGTTGTTTATTTTAACTATTACTTGTCTATAATATTCTTATTTGAGAATATAAAATATGTGTAAATTCTTTCATCACAACTTATGTCAACAGTTTATATTGATTTCCAAACCCAGGATGTCAGAATAAATAGGCCTCTTTATTTTGTACAAACAAACACACTTTTTCTTCTTTGTTTTTCTTTGATTTTTTTTTTTGTTAGGCCAAACGCTCCAACTTTAATTTCCGCATGATATTTCCAGCCTTGAAAATTTTCCATAAAATTTATGTATTTTTCTATTATTTATTTTAATATTTTTTCAAAAAGATAACAAGTTATAACAAATATAAACTCTTTTCTTATGACAACATGACTTTATAGAAACTGTGTTGGTTAGATATTTATGTAAAAAAATAGTATGGGATTACATTCGGTGGACCGTCCTCCTTCAGTGTTATTCCTGCTCTGGATAATGTAGAGCCCTACCCTCGAGGCTCGCTCACTCGTCCCATGCCCTTTGGAATGGAGCTGTGTCTTGCTGCCTCCTGTTGTTCTACAAGCGTCAGAGGAGCTTCTCTTTCCACTTCTCATTCTTCTGCTCGCTTCATCTTTTGTGAAACATCATTTTTGCCTCTCTCCTCTCGGATACCTTTCCAAGCTTGTGCTGCCCAAGCTAGAACAAAACTCTCATCTCCCGAGGGAAAACACAGGGCTGTCATCTCCAAAACACGGAGACCGGCTGAAGTTGAAGATGATGAAGAAGTGGAAGGGGCTGTGGATGAGGAACTGGAACAGTTGTCTTTCAATTCGTCTTCCTCCTCGCTCTTTCTGAACGGGAAGCCTGATAGGAACCCTGCATTGCTTGATGATTATGTGCTCCAAGAGCTCGATTCTGATCGTTCCAATAGTCAATCCCATCGCAGTGGTTAACTTCACTTCTTTGTTCGTTTACTTCTCGCTTCAGCTCCAGTCTGACATGATTTTATTAAATTCTTGAACAACAGCTTTTCTCAATTTCCTTTTTTCGGCAGCGTTTCAAATGGAGGCATTAGGGGAAAAGTGTTAGTTTAATATGGTAACGGTGTGATTGATCAAGTTCACTCCTTTTCTACAGCAAATTGATTAAACATATGAGTTTTACCTTTTCGTTTTGAGTAATTTGGCTTTGTTTTGAAATACTTTTTAAGGAAGTTGTTAATTGATGCCTTCTGAAATTTTTTTTTTGGGGTCATGCATAGGCATCGTACTTCAGTTGCGGCATTAATTGCAACAATTTAAGCTAGCACCGAGAAATTTGAACTGCCGTTGAATTATATCATATTTGGATTTGTTCCTGTGTCTTTTGTTAGTCTAGATTGTTCATGTAGAATGGTATAGACGTTTCTTCTTATACTCCTGCATGTTGTTCCAAGTTTTTGTGGATAAAGTATTGGAGGAACGTGTTTGCTGATTCACTTTCAGTTTTGTTGCGTTGGTGATATGTGTTTCTATAAACAATTCTGATGCAATTTAATGATGGCTTGTTAGATTTTTTTGGGGTTCATTTAAAAAAAAAAAAAAAAACTCAATGTTACATTTTATGAGGAATTAACTAGTAGCATTATTCATAGGGGCATTTACATACATACCACCCAATTCCTATGTATTTACATATCTAACACCTAAACTTTATTTTTTACATTTACAACACCCAAATATTTCACTTCACATAGAAGATTCCACTATTATGTGAAATACACCTTTTTATGCATAGATCAGGTGGTAAATATATAAAAATTAATGTTTAGGTGTTAGATATGAAAATACATAGGAATTGAGAGGCATGTAAGTAAATATTCCCATTCATAAATGCAGGTTATGTAGCTGTTTTAGGTAAACCAAATGTAGGAAAGAGTACTCTTTCAAACCAAATGATTGG
Organism: Phalaenopsis equestris; assembly: GCF_001263595.1. NCBI lineage: Eukaryota > Viridiplantae > Streptophyta > Magnoliopsida > Asparagales > Orchidaceae > Phalaenopsis > Phalaenopsis equestris. Next base: position 6,121 of record NW_018226238.1, on the reverse strand, counting down.
ACAGAAACTCTCCATTGTCACAGATAAACCTCAAACTACACGGCATCGAATCCTTGGTATTTGTTCAGACACTGATTATCAGGTATTGGTTTTTCTTTACTTGAGGTTATGGTTGGAGTTTCTAACAATCACAATATCTTTGCTCATTAATTTTAAGGCAAACATTTGAACTTGTGGTTAGTTTGCAGATAGTACTTTACGATACACCTGGTGTCATTGAGAAGAAAATGCACAAATTAGATTCTTTGATGATGAAAAATGTTCGCACTGCTGCAATTAATGCAGATTGTGTGCTTGTTGTTCTTGATGCTTGTAAAATTCCCAAGAAGGTATACATATTACTGTTAAAACTGAGAGGGTAAATGAAGGTTTAAATCTTGATGATATCATTTACTCATTGCAAATTTATAGGTTGATGAGATTTTTGAGGAAGGTATGGGTGCTTTTAAAGACCAAGTTCCTATACTTTTAGTGTTGAATAAGAAGGATCTAATTAAACCTGGAGAGATTGCAAAGAGGCTTGAGGTAACAAAATTTTCATTATTTAGAAGCACTAATTCTATAAATGTCTAATTCTATAAATGTTGGTTGGTAAAAAAAAAAAAAAAGTCTATAAATGTTGTGTTATAATGAACCGTGATTGTTGCATGGCTTTTTTTCTCACTAGTTTCTGTGTATGATTGCTTAAAGCTGTAATATGTTACAGTGGTATGAGAAATTCTCATTAGCTGATGACATCATACCTGTGAGTGCAAAATATGGACATGGAGTGGATGATGTAAAGGATTGGATCTTATCAAAACTTCCCTTGGGTCCGGCTTATTATCCCAAGGTACGAATTATTTTCCCGAGATATAAATGCTAATATTGATGCAATAAAGACTTTTTGAAAGTTTGATCAGATATTTCATGCCTTTCTTTGCTGTTTTTCCTTGTTTTATTTATTGACCTATACTGACTTTCCTTCCTTTTTTTTTTATCAAACTTGGTTCTCTATTTCCACGATTGAATGGTTTTATAATTTATTTTTGACTGTCTGATTATTGATGTTCTGCAACCTCTAAAATGTGATGGTGAAATTAGAAAATTGCATTCATGCCTCGTTACGAAATGCCTGGACGTTTATACAATCCACAATGTCTGTTGATGTAATCAAAACGTACTGCTAATCAGCAATATACTGGAAGAAACCTCTTATATATAGCATCTTTTAGGAACCAGTTTTTGTAATCATTGTCAACAACATACGTTTTTATAGAAATAATATCATAGCAGGACATATAATATTGGTCTCACCTAGCAATATCGAAAATGCAAGAAAGAAAACTAATAATGATCATGAAACATTTCTCTAGATGTGTTTAACCTTAACCAGAAAGTCTTCTTCAAAAAAAAAAAAAATACTGTAAAAACAATTTTATATTATATATAGTAATTTGTGGGAATATGCTTGTTGAATGGCATTTTTTTACATTTCTACTATCTATTTCATGAATGTACAATCTTACAAAGGGCTTTGTAGTGGCTTGTTGTTTCCCTGGTCTGGTTAACTATTGGTTGAACTGATTTTTAAGATTTGGACTTTGGGCAAGTTGGTCACATGATTAGGTTGATTTTGAACTGATACAATCCAATTGAGAAGAAAAATAATCTTTGGCTGTGATTGAGAAAATAAATAAGATAAGATGCTCTGCATTCTAGCCATCCTTTTTTTCCCTTTTTCAGAGGCTTAGATAAATACGCAACACCTGATAGAAATTGAAATTATTGGCAACCATGTGTTTTCCTTTGTTCTTCTCTCATTAATCTCATTCTTGTGCCTGCACGCCTCTTCTATGTTTCTGAGCATGGGGGAGGATGTGGAGGTAGATTGGAAGTGGTAGACATGGAGTGATTAGAAGGAGAACAGCAACAAAATTTTTGGACAATTTTGCTTTTTAGTTTTTCTTTTACTTAGGTTCAGTTTCATGCAGTTTATCAAGTAGAGCGGAGCATATGGCTTTAAGAATGCCGGCGTGGGGAAAGCGGGGTGGTGTTATTTGTTTCTGCCTGGTTGGTGGAGCGACAAATGATTTTGGAGGCAAAATATGAAGCTTTGGCTGGACAGTTTCCATTTTTTGGATTATCTGTTTCTCTTAAGTAATTCAGTGTTGTGTTTTGTTAATAACTTGGAAAAATGGTGATACTAACTTAAGCGTTTTTTGAGAAGGTACTATTGGTAAGTCTAAGGTCTCGACTGTTTTCCGACGTCATCTTGGTATGCCATAATTTACCATTTGCTAATAATTTTCTATAATATGTGTAATTAATTGATATATTTGTTGTTTAGAAATAAAATTATAGATTCTTTATTAGATTATAAATGATTGCTATAATTGCTCAACTTTGTATTATGTTATCACTTATCGTATAATGAGAAGAATCTATAAGTGAGGGCAAGAAGTTATAGTGGCATGTTGTATGAATCATAATATTGAGTCATTATTTTCATTTGAGTGTCTCACCTAATCTTCATTCGAGAATTTCCGCAAGACTTGTCACCAAGAGCTCATTGTTAATAGCTTGTCACTCATTGAGAGCATCTTGTCTCATCTCTAGTCTTTGAGAGCACTCATTCAAGAGATTACCACTCTTTTTAGATAATTTTCTATAATATGTGTAATTAATTGATATATTTGTTGTTTAGAAATAAAATTATAGATTCTTTATTAGATTATAAATGATTGCTATAGAATATCTTATGATGTTGTTAATGTTTTTGGGGGGGGGGGGGGGGGGGAATACAATTTTAGCCTAGCTACCATGCCAATTGTTGAGTGTGGAGATTGCAATCTTGGTGTACTTATGCCAAAACAGACATAGCTACACCAGGTAGCGTAAATACACCGCAGCTGGGCGTAGCTACATTGGTGTTTTGCTCGTTTCAGGTGTTGATGGTCGAGAGTGAGAAATATTTACGCAGGGCGTCAATATGGTTACACTGAGACAGTTTCTCTATTTTGGGAGTTAAATTCCTCGATTCAGAACAACAACTTCTATGCACACAGTGATCTCCTGACGGAGCATAGAAGCTGCGTTGTGTACGAGAGGTTAAACTTTGGTGTGCAATGTCTCTTTTGCGATCAAGAGAAGATTTGGAGTGATATTTTTTCTAGCATTGTAAATGGAAGATCTTAGTATTCAAAATCTCTCTACATTTCTTCATTTGTAGTGAAATTTTGGTATGGTGTGGCTCCGTGGTTTTTTTTGTTCTCGAGTTTTTCCTCATTAAATCTTAGTGTATTTTACTATGATTACTTTGTTTTGCATTTCTATTCGATATTTTGTTACTGATTTTTTGAATCTGTGCGATTCTATTTTTCGCAGTGTGAGTTTGATTGTAAATCAATTAAAACCCTCATTTTCCCATCCCAACAAATGATATCAAAGTGGAATTTCTTTACTGAAGACTTTTGATTCGAGTGAGAGTAATGATTGTCGAAGCAAGATATAATGTGGGGAGAAGTTCAATGGATCAAACTTTGTGTTATGGAAAATGCAAGTAGAAGATTTGCTTTATCAAAAAAATTGTATTTGTCACTACAAGGAATTACAAGGAGCCTGAAATGATTATTGAAAAAATGAGAAGTGCTAACGCTAGGTTTGATCCGTCTTTCACTTTCCTTATCTGTTTCGTTCAACATAGTGAACGAAAAATACGGGTGGTTGTGCTATGTGGGTATCAATTTTGTTGATGAGGTCAAGACAGTATTAATTCTGTCTTCATTGTCGGACAGCTAGGTTAGATTATTTATGGCGGTGAGTAACTCTTCAGATAATATGAAGTTAAACTTCGATAATATCATTGGGTTAGTGCTAAATGAAGAAGTTTGCATAAAGACAACGAATGATGAATCTTCAGATTCTATGTTGAATACGGAAAATATAGGATGAAATGTGGACATAAATTCATGTAGAGATAGATTGAAGTCGAGAAGAGGAAAATTCAAGTCAGGAAAGGGAAATGAGAGGAGAATGTTGGAACTTCGGAAAGAAATCACTCTTGGTCGTAACATTTATAAAAATAGCTACACCAGACATTTATTCCTTTATATGCCTAATTTTTAATATTTCATATTAAGATATTTTAATATCATTCACAAAAAAAATATAAATATAATTTTCACACAAAAATGCTTTGCTTATGTATATATTTAAATGACTTGGTATTCTTGGGGTGCTGTTCTTTTCTCGTTCTTCTCTTTAAAAAAAAAAATTCAAGCAAGGTATCCCTTCTTCTCTTTGCAAGGTATCCCTTCCTCCCTTAGTTATTCATTACTATGAGTTGTTGGCTTGGTTACTTGTTCTAGCTTCAATCTTTCTCTAAAAACAAAAAAAAAAAAAAGTGGAGAAGGATATGTGGTGAAACTTGTAGCTTGCACATAGAATGGTAGTTGGGAGTCCTCCTTTTGCTCCATACTTGAATGGTTTTCTAAGCATGCTTAGGAGAAAATGAAGCTTAGGCTTATTTTGAAATTTAAGCATGGATACTCACTAGAAATGGGTGAAAACAAAGCATGTGTGAATTGTCTTTGTTCTTCTTGCTTGAGATATTTGGAAGTATCGTAATGGTGGTTTTGAGATGAGATTTGCCCCTCTCGAAATGCATGTTAGAATGAGTTATCAAACTCCTTTATTACTTATGTTCAAAAATGAATGATTAGTTCAAGTTCATCTATTTCATGCTACCTATCACTGTTTGAAACATATGTTGGAAATTTTCTCTGTTTTGCCGTTGTCTGGGTTTCGGTCTTGGCTTCATAATAGCTGAAATAACATTTCATTTAGCTCACTTGTTGAGTTCAACTTTAATTTTTTTTTTTTTGTGATGGATTCTTGCAAGGGATATTTGCATTTGTTTTGCTCATATGTTGGGTTTGGTTTGGCTCCTTTTGATATCATGTCTTGGCTGAAATCTTTGTTGTTTTACCCCTTTGATTGGTCCAATTTTGTTCCTATGCTGGAAATTATGTTTATGAGCTGGGAAAATGTACTTGGAGCTCATTTATTTCATTTCTTGCTGCCCTTGATAGAAAACATGCTGGAAATTATGTTTATGAGCTGGGAAAATGTATTTGGAGCTCATTTATTTCATCTCTTGCTGCCCTTGATAGAATGCTGGAAATTATGTTTATGAGCTAAAAAAAAAATGTATTTAGAGCTCATTTATTTCATCTCTTGCTGCCCTTTGATAGAAAAGATGCTGAAAATTATTTCATGAGTTGGGAAATTACATTTGGGGCTCACATCTTGATCCTCTATGTTGCCCCTTTGCTGAAATATATGTTATAGCTCATTTTGATGCTTTGGGATGTTGGTTTTAAAGGCCAACATGGTTTTATAGGTTTCCTGTTACCTGTCCTTGTTTGAAGCATATGCAGGATGTAAATTTTGGGTTCTAAAATTTTGTGGAACCTGGCTCTTGGTAGTTCTGTTTTGACCCATTTGATGGGCTTGAATGTGGTTTATGTTGGATTAAATGTTGGCTGAAAATATACCTATATTAAATGGAGATTTGGCTTTAATTCTTTTGGAGTTTTCTGTCTTCGTTTTGAGTTGAATTAATTGGCTCAGTTTGGGGTTTTATGCCTTCGTTTTGAGCTGAATTAATTGGCTCGGTTTGGGGTTTTATGCCTTCGCTTTTGAGTTGAATTAACTGGCTCGGTTCGGGATTTTCTACCATTGCTTTAAAGCTGGTTTATTTGGGGCTGGTTTGGTGGCATTTTATCTCTCTTTTTGGCTTTACCCGTGAGCTTGTTTGGGTTTATTTGGAGCTAGTTTGGTGACTTGTGAAATAAAAAAAGGAAAAGTTTATATAATTTCATTTTGAAGAAAGTATGGGATTGATATAAATTTAATTCAATAGGGGTTTGGAAATGTGCAAGATTGACTTTTGGAAAGGATATCATTCTCGGGATTGATCCGATCATTTTCTTTTTAACGAATTTAAATGTTTTAGATCGATACATTCATGGTTTTATTTTAAACTTCGCTGATTTGACTTGGTTTTAAAAATGGATCGGTCTCCTTTTCGTTCGTTTTGTTTTCTTTTTTTTAACGGTCAAGTTAAAAATGAGAATTT
>NW_018226237.1:0-3188 GCF_001263595.1 Phalaenopsis equestris | reverse complement strand
GGAGCCAATACAATTGTTGAAAAAACTAAGTAGATCATCAACATCGATGATGAAGACAGTTTCGAAGACGAAATAATGATGACAAAACAAAAGAAACCTCGGTACAGGATCTCCTTAGAAGAGATGAGAAAAGCGATCATGAGACGATGTGCGATCGGATAAACCACTATGTGAACACCTTGAACCTTACTCCGATCCTTCCTCAAAAGGTTGAGAGTTTAGAGGTTAAGGAAGTCTCTTGTGCTGGTTCAAAGCATCAAGTTTTATTGTGCTTCTACTCTTGTAAACTCTGAAAATCATGTAAATTTGGATGATCCTAATGAATTAATGGAATTACCTTTTGGTTATTTCTCGCCTTATGTGCAAAAGATAATTCAACAGGGAAATTTACCTAAGCATATGTCAAAAGATAAACTACAATCTTTTGAGAAATTATGGAATGCTAAAAATCGTACTCCAAAATCGAAAGAGGGTCTCGGATTTGGTACAGTGGGACCAGTCGATGAATCAAAATTTTGCATGGTTGTTTTTTGTGAGAATTGCCTCGATATAGAGGATGACTCTATCGATCAGCTAGTGGAAGATGCTCCTCCAGAGTTTGAGGAAGAAATTAAATCAACTATTGATGAACTAAAAGAAGTAAATCTCGGGACTGAAGAATATCCCCAACCAATATTTATAAGTTCTCTACTCAATAATGAAGAATCTTCAGATTTGGTCGAATTATTAATAAAATTCAAAGATTTCATTGCCTGGAGTTATGATGAAATGCCAGGACTGTCAATGGAAGTTGCAGTTGATAAACTTGGGGTAGACAAAGACATAACCCCACTAAAGCAAGCCCCAAGGAGAATGCACCTCAAAATTGAACAGCAAGTCTTTGCCGAAGTGAAGAAATTGATAAATGCTAATTTCGTACGAGAAGAACTATATATTGTTCTAGTTAAAAAGAAAAATGGACAGATACGAGTCTGTGTCAACTTCAGAGACTTGAATAAAGCATGTCCGAAAAATGAGTTTCCACTACCAATACCAGAAATGATGGTGGATATTGGTTCAACACATGAAATCTTCTCCTTCGTGGACAAATTATCAGGATACAACCAAATAAAGATGGCTCTTGAAGATGCAGCACTTACAGCTTTCAGAACACCGATCAAAATTTTCTGCTACACAGTAATGTCGTTTGGTTTGAAGAACGCCGGAGCAACATACCAACGAGCAATGATAAGGATTTTTTATGACCTCATTCACAATCAAGTAGAATGCTACGTGGATGATTTGGTCATCAAAAGTAAACAAAAATTAGAACATTTGTACGATTTGAGGATCATTTTTGAATGATTACAACAATATAATCTCAAGATGAATCCCCTAAAGTGCGTATTTGGTGCCACCTCAGGGAAGTTCCTTGGATTTGTTGTTCGTCATCGGGGATCGAGATCGACCTCAATAATTGTAATAATATCAGATACCTCAGATTCCTCAGATTCTAATTCCTTGATCAGGTTTATTAGACTGTATCGGTGATACAACTTTGGGTATCCACATCTTCTTCTTCAATAGTGATGATTCAGGACAAGGTGTCCTAACAGAATTATCAACATGTTGAGAAGGAGTATGCTCCTCTTTGTGTATACCATATACAGTGTTAGATAAATATTTTTGCAAAATTCTTGCACCCAATTTTGATTTTATGGGTCGATGTCTTGTACTATCAAATTTATTTCCCAAACGGGATCAAACAAAAAATATGAGCAGATGTATTCTGTTTGGTTTTAATATCCCTCAAAATCTCTTCTTTCATTTGAGGGGATATTGTGTGTCCCATTCGTCTGAGTAACTCATGGACTGAACAACCTTCTTTTACAGCCAATTGTTAAAAAACTGTACTTACTTGAGAGATGGGATGGAATTTCTTCCTTCCCCTACTCTGTTCACGAGAGATTACCATAGTAGCAGCAATCTTTACTTCATTTTTGTGTCCATCGGATAGAATTTGCCTTCAGAATTTGCCTTCTCTCAGTAGTGGATAAATTTCTGGTAATTCTTCTTCCTTCTGATGAGGTTCCTCTTCAGTAGCTATTTTCTTAGGGATCAGAATTTTAGTTGCTTTTCGGGCTTTCCTGTTGCGGTTTCTTCTCTGAGACCGTGTCAACAGTGTAGTCTTCGAACTTGATCCAATTTGAAAGTTGAAGGTAAGGCAACTAACCCTTCAGTCAGATTTTTTATTATCAAGATTTCTTTTCCCTTAGTAGCGGGGACAACTGTCTTTGTTGGTGTTATGGTGACAGTAGCAGAGGTCTTCATTTTCTTGTGAACAGGAAAGTCATCAAGGGAGTTTAAGTTGAATTTAGCAGCTGACAGCTGACTCTTGCACTTCTGGAGCAGCAACCTTCACAACAACAAAAGGAGCCTTCACAAGCGTGACCTCGAGATCTTCAAATCCTGTTCCAAACTTGATGGTAGTAGCAACATTGCGGGCCTCGCGGCTTGTTGGCAGGTTGCAAGTGAATGTTAGCGTTGGGTAGGTCATTGCAGCAACTTTACAAAAGAAAGTGCTGGGGTTAGTTATATGGCCAAAGTGTTGTAGTTTTAGCGCAAACAATAAAGCTAACAAAGGAAATGTCTAAAGATCAGGTTAATGAAAATTTCAAAATTTTCAAAAAGATTTGATGAAAATTTACAAAATTTGTTTAGTATGACGCAATTTGGTCTAATTTGCAAAATTAAAATGTTTTAGGACCCAGTGCGGGACCCACTTTACACAACTCCCAGATGGAATTAGTCCACCTACACACTTATTGGGGGTCCGACCCCATTTAAAGATCAGAATGTCCTTAATGGCCTTCTGAATCACTCTGTTCAAAGATGGTTGAATAGATGATCCTGAAGTTCAAAAGAGTTGACCGTACCTTCCGAAGACAAAAATGGGTAAAGTATGCCAACGGAAGAAAGGTAATCTTGATTCATGAGGGTCATGAAAGCATTACCAATGTATGAAGATATTTTTTCTTGATTTAAATGGAGAGAGAAACTTATTCCCTGCGGAGTCGCCAGAAATAGAAAGTCATTTGGCCAAAAAATTACATGGGGACCCGTAAGATGCTTCTGGCGACTCCGCTGGGAATTTTATCTATGCATTTTATCTAGACCTACACAACACCAAACTTCAAATAAATTAGCTC
>NW_018226236.1:0-359 GCF_001263595.1 Phalaenopsis equestris | reverse complement strand
TTGATGGAACTTGTAATGTATTTGTGTTTTACTAGTTGGGAATTCTCTGTGCCTCGGGCTTTTAGTGCTGCTATTAGTATTAATTACATTTCTTGGTTGTTGCTTTGGGTTGCTAATACTAGTTTTGTATTCTACTGCCTCTTAGTACTCCTTTTATATTGGATGGTAACTGGAAAGCATTTTGCTAGCTGGCCCCTAAACTTTCACACTACTGAAATTACTCTTTACTGGATGCTTTATTGGGATTTTTATTTTTGGATTCTGATTATCTATACTCATCACGGTTACACAAGTTTATGGAAAACTTCTCTCTGTGTCTCCAACACATTTAAGTTCTTTTTTAACATTTGCCTTTTCTA
>NW_018226235.1:0-212 GCF_001263595.1 Phalaenopsis equestris | reverse complement strand
TAGAGAACTGCATTTTTTTATTCTATAGATGTTGTAGAATTAAGTAATTTTTGGGTGATAAAAGTTAGTACTAATAATTACGATATTAAGTAAAAGAGAATATGGATATGATTTTACTATTTAAAGTAAAAAAGAAATTGTCGTTTTGAAATACTGAGGATCTTAGATCTATACTTCAAAGAATTAAGACTCTATGAAAATATATTTTTGAA
>NW_018226234.1:0-234 GCF_001263595.1 Phalaenopsis equestris | reverse complement strand
TTAAAAGAATGGTCGAAGGCTATGATACGAGCCCTTAGCCATTTTTAGGTATCTAACCACTTGACCTCGCGCTACAAGGTAGATGCACTCCAGCGGGCACAAATCTGTGACCCCAGGGAACTTAAAACTGACTTCGTAGATGCCAACCAAAATCATGGAGAGTGTGATATGTATATATATATATAATTATTAAATCAATAAATATTTTATAGAACCTTCAAGAACTCATACACA
>NW_018226233.1:0-1189 GCF_001263595.1 Phalaenopsis equestris | reverse complement strand
GCATATTGACAAAAAAAATCTCTCTAGGCCAAATCCTTAAGAAACTTTATCAAGCAAGTACAATGGCAATTCCCCCAAATTTTTTATAGTTGCATTCAGAATTTACAAAACCTAATCGGCAGAAGTTGCTTAAGATGTGTGGGTTCAGTGTTGCATGAAGCCACCAGTTGTGATATATGGCTTCTATGGAAAGCAGCTCCCACTTTCTTTTTATTCTCAACTCGCGAACGGTTAGAATGACAGGTGGACTCTAGTACTTGGAGGTCCGGGCTGGTGATTTCAGTGGAATCACCCAATTGGTCAGCTCTCAAGTTTTTGGGGTTCCACCAAACCCTGCCTCACTTGGGGAGCAAGCATTGTTGCCCGTGTGCATGACACCCCCAAACATACGATCCAACTTCTCCTCCAACTCAAGATTGTTTCCACTGAACTTAAAATTTTTTGCAGCATGCACCACCTACAAATTCATATAATATCTACTCCAACACAAAAATAAAATGAAAATTGACCAAATTAGGGGACAATTCTAAATGCTTACCGCAAGTCTTCCTTCTCACTACTCCTCGGAAGCATTAATCGCTCGTTGCACTGGATCCAAGCTCGTTGATCTTCATTTCAATTCCTTTCAAGTTTTCCAATCCTTCTTAAGATTATCCCACTTATTTTTTAATTACATTCTACGGTACTTTCTGCTTGTACTTTCCTTGAATTTTTTTATAATACTTTATCACCTTTTCTTGTTAAAATAGGTTGTAGCCTTATTTCCCATATCGATCTCCTTGAGGAAAAGGTCACAAAATATTAATTTTTTTTCTTTATCCCACATTGCAGGTCAACCTGTCTCTTTGGTCTCAACCATTACATTACTAGAATGAAAAAAAAAACTAGTTAAAATAAATAATAATGCCTCAATATCACAAAACAAAGAAAAATCGTAATGTCACAATCTCATCATCATAACCTCCAAACACATCCTCCACACCAGAAAGCACACCACCAAACCACAACCTCCACCTCCACATTGCAAAAAAAAATCACCACACCAACAATCTCCACAAACCACACCACAAACCACACCACCACACCAACAACCTCCATATCACAAACCACACAACAAACTACACCACACCATACCACAATCTGCTCACCACAAACAACACCACAACCTCCACACCACAAACCACACCAC
>NW_018226232.1:992-2203 GCF_001263595.1 Phalaenopsis equestris | reverse complement strand
GAAAGAAAGAGAGCTCTATCTCCTTACCTAATTTAATTTCTTTATTTCTCCTTTACTTTTTCTTGTCTATCTATTGAGAGGGAAGGAGGGAGAGAGATATGGAGAGTGATAGTGAAAGAGAAAGTGGGACAGACTATAGGAGTGATAAAGAGATAGGGTGATGGTGTAAAGAAAATAAAAGGAAAGAGAGAGAGATGGAAGAAGAGTGGCAAGAGAGAGCGTGAGAGATGAGCGAGAGAAGAGGGAGAGAGTTGATAGAGAGAGTGAGCGTGAAGACAATGAGAGATGGTGTCAGAGAGTTAATGAGATATAGAGAAAGAAGGATAGAGAGATATTGAGTGAGACAAGAGAGAGATACTTAGTGAGAGAAAAGAGATATATATAGTGATAGAGAGATGGAGAGATGGAGAGATGGAGAGAAAAAAGAGCATGAGAGATTGAGAGAGTGGCAAAGAGGTATATGTAGAGAGACAATGAGATAGTGTGTGACAAGGAAATACGGAGAGATAAAAGAGATTAAGATAATATAGAGAGTGGATAGAGAGAGAGAGGAGTGTGAGAGAGAGAAAGATGAGCTAGCAAGGGAGAGAAGAAATGAGAAGGAAGAAGAGAGGTGAGAGAGAGAAAATTAGAGAGAGTGAGGAAGTGAGAGGGAGGAATTGAGTGAAAGAAGAGAGATAGGGACACAAAGTGAGAGAGCAAAAAAAGAGGTAGAGTGCAAAGAGAGATGAAGAGAGTGTGAGAGAGAAAAGAGAAGAGGAAGGGAGGAAGCAAGAAAGTAAGAGAAAGAGAAAGAGAAACTAAGAGGTGAGTGGGAGAGAGACAAGGAGAGAGAGGGATAGAGCAACAAATATAGGGGAAGGGGAGAGATATATCAACATTGAGATAAAGGGAGAGAGTTAATGAGAGAGGGTGAAAGAGTGAGTGAGGGAAGAGGTGGGATGGTGGAATAAAGATGGAGAGGGATAGAGTTAGAGGGAATGAGAGATAGAGAGATATCATGTGATAGAGTGACAGAAGTTTATAGTACAAGAAAGAGAGAGGAAAGAGAGGAAGGGAAAGGGGTGGAGGGATGGAGAGAGAGAGAAAGAGTATGATTGAGGGAGAGGAAAGTTAGAGAGAGAATAAAGAAAGAAGAGATTGAGGGAGAGACAATGAGAGATATCAAAACAATAAGAGGAGATATAGAAGGAGATACATAGAGATTAAGC
>NW_018226232.1:0-583 GCF_001263595.1 Phalaenopsis equestris | reverse complement strand
TGTTAATAGTTTGAGAGGAAGAGAGAGAGAGATAGTGGGAAGAGAGTGTGAGAGAGTGAGAGAGAAGAAGAGAAAAATAAAAGAGTGACAAGTGAGTAAGAAAAGAGGGAGAGAGTTGGAATAGAAGAGTGAGAATTAATGCGGGAGATTTGTCACTCTATTCACTCTCAAACCCTCTCTTACTTTTCCTTGAACTTCCTTTCTTGATACCTCTCCTCCATATCTCTCCTCTCACTCTGACTCTCCCTTGCAAGTGTGAGAGGGAGGGAGGAGAAGTGAGAGAAAGAGAGAATGGGAGAGAGGGAGAGAGAAAGATAATTAGAGGGGGAGAGGGACAGAGAAAAAGTGAGAGTGGGGGAGAGAGTGTGTGAGATAGATTAAGAGTTGGAGATGAGAGGTAGAGTTAGATGGAGGGTGAGAGATAAAGAAATGAGAGGGAGAGTATTGAGAGATTAGACAGAGGAAGTGTGTGATTGAAGGAAGGTGGTAGTGAGAAAAGAGAGAATAGAGATAAATCTTTATCTCTCTTATTCTCTCTTTATCTATCGCCTCACATTTTATCTCTTTTACTTATTATTTCTCA
>NW_018226231.1:0-1137 GCF_001263595.1 Phalaenopsis equestris | reverse complement strand
TTGAGCATCACATCGAGGTAAATCAATAACTTCTAGCCATTTGAACATAGTCCACTGGTAACAATATATATAAATTTCTAAAAGATGGTATAAATGGTCCCGTGAAATCTAATACCCAAACATCAAATATTTCAACTTCTAGCATATAATTGAGGGGCATCTCATTTCTTCTAGAAATATTGCCTACTTATTGACATCTATCACAAGATTTAATATAAGCATTAACATCTATAAAGATAGTAGTCCAATAGAATCTAGATTGTAAAAGTTTGTATGCTATTTTATCAACACTAAAATGTCCCCCAAAATTAGAATTATAACATTTTTGGATAATTTCATAAGTTTCTTCTAAGGTACACATCTTCAAATAATAAGATCCTTTCCTTATTTATATAAAAATGGGTCATCCCAAAAATAAGTCTTAGCTTCATAAATAAATTTTCTCTTTTATTTATGTCATTCCATAGGATATAATATCACTAACAATAAAGTTTACAATATCGTCATACCACAGAACACGCCACTCATTAATAGTGAACAAATTTTCTTCTGAAAAAAGTTCATTTTCATTAATTTCTTCTTCAAAATAGAGTGATTTTTCTAACTCAAGCCTGGACAAATAATCAGCAATTTGATTTTCAGTTCCTTTTCTATCTACTATTTTTAAGTCAAATTCTTGCAAAAGAAGAATCCATCTTATAAGTCTTGGTTTAACATCCTTCTTTTTCATTACCTAATAACAGAATGATCTGTAAGCACTATGCAATGAGTTCCGATTAAATATGATCTAAAATTTTCAAAGGCATATACTATTACTAATAACTCTTTTTGAGTTGTTGTATAATTAATTTGAGTTTCATTAAGAGTTTTAATAGCATAGTAAATTACTTTAAAAATTTTATAATATCTTCATCCTAAAATAGCTCCAATAGCATAATCACTAGCATCACACATCAGTTCAAAACGTTTTTCCCAATTTGGTTAAACTATAATTGGTGCAGTGACTAATTTTTCATTGAATAACTCAAAAGCTTTTAGGCACTCTTCATTAAAATTAAAAATTACATATTTCTACAGTAAATGGCATAAGGGCTTAGCGTTTTTTGAAAAGTTTTTAATATATCATCTGTAGAATCT
>NW_018226230.1:0-746 GCF_001263595.1 Phalaenopsis equestris | reverse complement strand
CTGTAATTAATTACCCATTTGTAACAACGCTTCTTATAAGGATAACTTTATCTCCTTAACTTGTTTGTTACTATTAAAATTAGGAGGATAAGTAGGTCTAAAGTTAGAATTACCCTGATCGTTCCAGTTTCCCAATGGGTTTACTTGATTGTTCCCCCATTATTGATTTCCACCACTAGAAATTTTATTCCAATTAATGTTTGGATGGTTTTACCAACATGAGTTATAATAAATATAATATGGGTTATGGGGTATATTAATAACATTTAAAGTTTCTAATGAAGTTTGAGAATCAAGCATTTGTGATAATGAATTTTCTTCAATCAATTGAGGTGTTTGAAAAAAATTCATTCCAATTTGGTCAATTTTCCTAGATAAGTAACCATCAAAATAGCATCATTGTCATGAATACTGGCTACTTTCTTAGGATTACCCTTTAAGAAGACCATTGAAAATTATTTGTAGACATTTCTTCAATTAAAGCACAAGCTTCATCAAATGTTTTAGAACTTAATGAACCTCCACCAGCAGCATCTATGATAGATCTAAGGGATCCAATTAACCCATTATAAAAATTTTGAACAATTAAGAAGTCTGGTAAAATATGATGTGGACACTTTCTAAAGAGTTCCTTAAATATTTCCCAAACCTCATAAATTGACTCCCCTTCATAATGAATAAAAGAAGTAATTTCATTACTAAGTTTAGCAATTTTTGAAAGTGGAAAATACTTAGCCAATAATTTT
>NW_018226229.1:0-314 GCF_001263595.1 Phalaenopsis equestris | reverse complement strand
GCTCATCTAGAACATATTGGGTTGCAACTTAAGATACAATTCAACCATACTAGTTATATGGAAGAAACAGATAAGGCAATGTTCCTTAAGAAAAAGTGGATCGAAGATGATAATATTAGAGCTCCTCACTACCGTCCGTTTTATCAACTCTATATTCCTGGAGAGACTACTGAGACACAAGAATTCATTCCTTCTAATGAAGAGTGGCATTAAGTTAAGTGTTAGGAATTGTGTGTTTGGAGTCATGTTTTTAAGTGTGTTAGTGTTTATGTTTTCTGTGTAGTGTTTGTGTCACTTATGTGTTTAATTGTAAA
>NW_018226228.1:106420-112236 GCF_001263595.1 Phalaenopsis equestris | reverse complement strand
TTAGAGAGAGACATGGAGATAAAAGGAGAATGGGCGAGAGAGAGGGAGGGGGGAAAAGGATGGAAACAAGAGTAAGAGAGAGGGACGAGTGAAAGGTGAGAGAGAGAGAAAGAAGAGAGAAAAAAGGAGCTTTTAGGAGAGATGGTGAAAGAGGAAGGGTGTGAGGGGGAGTGAGGGAGTGACAAAAAAAGTAGGAGAGAGAATGATAGAGAATATGGGTGAGGGAAAAAGTGTAGAAGAGAGCAAGAGAGAATGACAAGGGAGTTAAAGAGAATGAAAGAGATAAAGGGACATAGAGAAGATAGTAGATCAAGAGATAGAAAGAGCGGGAGAGAAAAAAGAAGTGAAAGTGATTTAAAAAGAGGATGAGATAGGGAATGAGATGGATAGAGAGTGATGGTGAGGGATGAAGAGAATAGAAATTGAGAGAAGCGAGAAATTAAGACAGAGAGAAAGGGAGAGGGAGAGAGACTGTGGGAGGGAGAGAAAAAGAGATAGAGGATGAGTGGAGGGTGTAGAGGGAAAGAAGATAGAAACATGAGGGAGAAGAGAGAGTAAAATAGAGTAAGCAAATGAAACAGACAAAATAAAGAAGAGAGATTGAGAAAGATAGAGAGAGATTGAGGGAGGGAGAGAGGTAGAGAATGGAGGGTAGAGAGAGAACGAGAAAGAGAAATTGTGAGAGAGGATGACACAGAGAGGGAGAGAGAAAGAAGAAATATATACATATAAGGGGAGATAAAAGGAGAGAAATATATTCACTAGAAGGGGAATAGAGAGAGCGAGGCAAAGAGGTAGGCAATGGGAGAGAGAGGGATGAATAAGAAGAGAGAGCGATGAATAGCGAACGGAAGAGCACAAGGAAGTGGAAGTGAGAGAGTGAGGGAGGAAGGGAGTTATCAAGAGAGTGAGGAGGAAGGCATGAAAGGGGAAGAGGGAGGTAGAGTCAATAGAAAAAGAGTGTTGAGAGAGAAAAGATTAATAGAGGGAATAATGAGAGAGATATCAAGAGAGAGAGGGAGAGAGAGGGAGTGAAAAAGCGAGAGAAAGGGATAGTTAAGTGATGAGATGGAGAGAGTGAGACCACGAGAGAGAGGTCGAGATTGGCAAAGTGAGATTGAGGGAGAAAAATATAGAGAAATAAGGGACAGACGAGGAGAGAGAGTGAGAAGGGTTGAGAGAGAATGAGATAAGAATGGTGAGAGAGACCAAACAAAGAGAGGGAGGGTCAGAAAGTGAGACAGAGATTGTGGAGAGAGAGAAAGCTTAAGAGAGGGAGAGTAAGAGAGATAAAGAGAGGGAGTGGAGACAAAGGGAGGAAGAGAATTAAGGAGAGAAGTATAGAGAGGGAGGGAGGGCGTGGGAGAGAGGGAGAGTGAAGGTGAGCATGTGAGAGAGATCAAGCAATATATTGACAGAAAGACAGATAGAGAGGACAAGAGACTGTGAGTGATAGTAGAAGAGATAGGACGAGAGAGAGATAACAAAAAGGTTTCAGAGAAAGCTAGGAAGAGAGAGTGAGGGAAAGTGAAAGAGAGAAATTTGGGGATGGAGGTAGGGTGAGATAGAAAGATGGAAGTGAGAGAGGAATAGAGGGAGTTTTTAGGAGAGAGATAGAGGATAGGAGAGAGAGAGAGAAAGTGACGGAGAGAAGAGGAGTGAGAGAAAGAGTAAAGAGAGAAGGGAAGGAGAAAAAGAAGAGAGCAATAAGAGGGAGGGACAAGAAAATTGAGAGAGGAAGAGAGGTATGGAAGGGAAGAGAGATGGAAGTACGGAGGAAGAGAAAGAGGGTGATAAAAGGAGGTAGAAAGAAAGTGTGTGATGGTTTTAATGAGGAGAAAAAAATATATTAGGTGGGAGAGATAGAGAATTAAAGATTTTTGTCAAGAGATAGAGGGAGAGAGAGTTTTGTTTAGATTAATGAGTGGGAGAGAGAAAGAGATGGAGAGAGAAATAGCAAGAGAGAGAATAAAGAGAAGAGAGATAGGGTGAGAGGGAAAAAGAGCTACAAAGAGCTAAAGAGAGAAAGAGGGAAGGAAGGAGGGAGATAGGGAGAGAGAAGGAGATGAAGATCTATTGAATAAATAAGAAGGGAGAGTGAAGGAGAGGGCAAGAGAGAGTGAAGGAGAGGGCAAGAGAGAAAGAAGGAGAGGAAGGGTGGGTAAGGGAGAAAAATAGAGAGAGGGCTAAGAGTGAGAGAGAGAGAGAAGAGAGAGAAGAGCATGAGAGAGAGAGAGAGTGAGCGAGAAAGAGAGAAAGAGAGACATAGAAGAGAAAGAGATAGAGAGTGATAGCGAGGGATAAAGAGTGAGAGAGTGAGAGAGAGAAGAGATAAGGTGAGAGGTAGAGAGAAAACGAGGGAGACAAATAAAGTTGTATGAGGGAGGGAGGGAGATAGAGGGAGAGAGTGCAAGAGATGGAGGGTACGAGAGAGATAAAGTAAGAAGAGTAATAGAGAAAAGACGGATAAAGTGAAAGTGACTGAGGGAGAGAGGGGGCGTGAGGGAGAGAGAGAAAGTGAGAAAGTGAAGAAAGAGAAGCTATAGAGAGATAAGTGATAGTGAGAATAAAGAGGACAGTGAGAGAAAGAGATAGAGAAAGGAGAGGGATGGAGAGAGGAAAGAGAGAGAGGAAGGATGTACGAGAGGAAAAGCTTGAGAAAATATAAAGAGCGAAAATTGTGTGAAAGAGAGAGTGGGAGAGAAGCAAGCGAAGATTAGGAAGAAAAGAGAGTGATAAAACTATAAGAGAGAGATAAAGAGAGAGAGGAAGATACAATGAGAGAGAAGAAGGGATGAAGAGAGAGAGAAATGAAGATCTATTGAATAAATAAGGAGGGAGGGTGAAGGAGAGGGCAAGAGAGAGTGAAGGAGTGGGCAGGAGAGAAAGAAAGAAAGGAAGGGTAGGAAAGGGAGAAAAATAGAGAGAGGGCTAACGGTGAGAGAGAGAGAAGAGAGAGAAGAGCGTGAGTAAGAGAAAGAGAGTGAGCGAGAAAGAGAGAAAGAGATAGATAGTGATAGCGAGGGATAGAGAGTGAGAGAGTGAGAGAGTGAGAGATAGAAGAGATAAGGTGAGAGGTAGAGAGAAATTGAGGGAGACAAATAAAGATGTATGGAGGGAGGGAGGGAGTTAGAGGGAGAGAGTGCAAGAGATGGAGGGTACAAGAGAGATAAAGTAAGAGAGAGTAAGAGAGAAAAGATGGATAAAGTGAAAGTGGCGGAGGGAGAGAGGGGGCGTGAGGGAGAGAGAGAAAGTTAGAAAGTGAAGAAAGAGAAGCTATAGAGAGATAAGAGATATGATAGTGAGAATAAAGAGGACAGTGAGAGAAAGAGAGAGAGAAAGGAGAGGGATGGAGAGAGGGAGCTTGAGAAAGGGAAAAGAGAGAGAGAGAGAGAAGGATGTACAAGAAGAAAAGCTTGAGAAAATATAAAGAGAGAGAATTGCGTGAAAGAGAGAGTGGGAGAGAACCAAGCAAAGATTAGGAAGAGAAGAGAGTGAAGAGAGTGAAGAAAAGAGAGTGATAAAACTATAAGAGTGAGATAAAGAGAGAGAGGAAGATACAATGAGAGAGAATAAGGGATGAAGAGAGGAGAGGAAAAGAGGAAAAGACAGAGTGAGAAATAACTAGAGCAGGAGAAATGTGTGAGTGAGAAATATAAGGTAGGGTTAGAGGGAGAAACAGTGACATAGAGAGATAGTTGGAAATGGCAGGCAAGGCAGGGAGAGGGAGAGAGAGCGAGAGATAGGAAGGAAACATGGAGAGAAACAAAGAGGGAGGGTGGGAAAAAAAGGGAGGAAAAACAGAGTGAAGGAGAGGGTAGGGGGAGTGAAGAGAGAGAGAGCGGAAAAAAGAGCATGGGAGGAAGAGAGATAGAGAAGAAGACCCAACAGAGGTAGATAAAAAAAAGGAGGGAGGGATGGAGGGAGGGAGGGATACAGTGGATGAGTGTGGATGAGTGTGTGTGTGTGAGAGAGAGAGAGAGAAAGAAAGAGAGTTAGCAAGATAAAAGGAGGAAGAGAGTTAGAGATGTGTGAGAGAAAGAGAGAGAAAAGGTAGTGAGGGAGAACTAGAATGGAAGGGTGGGAGAGTGAGAGAGAAAACAAAAAAGGAGAGAGCGATAGGTGTGTTAGATATAGAGTGAAAGTTAGAGAGGGAGAGAGGGTAAAAGAATGTGAAAGAAAATACAAAATAGAAAATAGCAAAAAAAGAGAGAATGAGAGAGAGTGAAAAAGAGAGTAACAGATAGAAAAGGGAGATAAGAAGAGAAGTAAAGGAGATCAAATAAAAAAAATAAGGGAAGAAAAGAGGGAGGGTCAGAGGGATAAATAGTGACAAAGATAAATAGTTGGAAAAAGGTAGGGAGAGGGAGAGAGAGAGCGAGCGATAGGAAGGGAACATAGAGAAAAATAGAGAGTGAGGGTGGAAGAAGGAGGAAGGAACAAGAGAGTGAAGGAGAGTGCAGGGGGAGTGAAGAGGGTGACAGAGAGTGGAAAAAAGAGCATGGGATGAAGAGAGATAAAGAGGAAGATCCAACAGAGGTAGAGAAATAAAAGGAGGGAGGGAGGGAGGGAGGGAGTGCGATAGAGAACAGGAGAGTGAGGGGGAGGAGAGGAGATAAAGATATGTGAGAGAAAATATAGAGAGAGGTAGCAAGGGAGGGAGAAAAAGAGATTAGGAGAATAGGAGACAAAAAAAGTTAGAGAGAGAGAAAAGAAAGAGCGAGAGAACATTATGTGAGATAGTAGAGAGAAAGCAAGGTAGAGAAAGGAGGGTTAGAAAAATAATAAGGGAAGGCGGCAGATATATTTAGAGAGTAAGAGAGAGAAAAGAGCTGAAGAGGGGGAGAGAGACCTGGAGAGAGAGAGAGAGAAAACGAGTGAAAGAATAGAGAAGCGAGTGAGAGAGAGAGAGAGAGTGAGAGAAGAGATTGAAAGAAGAGAGTGAATAGAGAGGGATTGAGGGAAGGAGGGAGTCCAGAGAGAGAGAAGGAGAGAAAGGGCGAAAGAGAAGAGATATATGAAGGTTGGGAGGGTGATAAAGGGGGATAATGAGAGAAAGAAAGTGAGGGGGGATTGAGCAAACAAGAAACAAGATTGAAGAGATAGAGGAAGGGATGGGGAAAGAGGAATGGATGGAATGAGGGGGGGCACAAGAAAGTGAGATTGAGAGGGAGGGAAGAGAAAAGACCACGAAAGAATGATAGAAATAAAAATGGAAGGAGAGAGGGAATGAGAATTTAAGTGAGAGAGAGGCACAAGAGTAGGCATTAGAGAGATCGAGAAGGAAATAGAGCAAGCAACAGAGACATAACTAGAAAGAGAAAATGGAAAAGCTTGCTATTTTTTCACTCATCTTTTCTCACTTTCTCTTCTCACTCATCTTTTCTTACTTTCTCTTCTCGCTCTTTCTTTCTATCATGCTCTGCCTTCCGCTCTCTTGCTTTCTCTCTCTCCCTCTCTCTCTCCCTTTCTCTCTTCTCTTTCTTGTCATTCACTCTCTTGCTTTCTCTCTCTTTCTGTCTCTATCTCTTTACTCCCTCACCACCTCTCTTGATTTCTCGTTCTCTCTATCTCTTAATCTCTTTCTTCTCTAACTAGATCTCTCTTTTCTCATTCTAAATCTCTCTCCCTATCTCTATCTCTTATTCTCTATCCTCCCTCCCTCTCTCCCTATTACCTTCTCACTCTTCGCACTCTCCCTCCCTCTCTCCCTCCCTCACACTCACTCTCACTTTCTTTCTTTCTTTCGCGCTCAATCAATCTCTCTCCCTCTCTCTCTCTCTCTTTTTTTCTCTCTTCATTCACTCTCTTTCCTT
>NW_018226228.1:98061-106401 GCF_001263595.1 Phalaenopsis equestris | reverse complement strand
TCTTTCCTTCTACATCTCTTTGCTATTTCTATCTTTTTCAATTTTGTCACTCTTTGCTACTCACTCTCTCATCTAGCTCTCTCTTTCTATCGCTCTATGACTCACTCTCTCATGCTTCCTCTCCCACTCTATCTCCCACTCTCTCACCCCTCTCTCCCCTTCTCTCTTACTCTTTTTTTCTTCTTTCTTTCTCGTTATCCTTCTCACACTTGCTTGCTCTTTATTTCCTTCACTATCTCTTTGCTCTCTCACTATCTCCCTTTCTCTTTATCTCTTGATCTCTTTCTTCTCTAACTCACTCTGTTCATTCTCTTTCTAACTCTCTCGCCCTCTCTCCATCCATTGCTCTCTATACTCTCTCCCACTCTCTCTCTTACCCTCTCGCTTTCCTTCTATCCCTTCTTCACTCTCACTTTCTCACTTTCTCCGACTCTCTCTCTCTCTCGGGCTATCTATCTCACTCTCCCTTTCTCTCTCTTACTCTCTCTCCCTCCCTCCTCTCTTTTCATTCATTCATTCATTCTCTCTTCTCCCATATCTTTCTCCCACCACTCTCTCTCTTACCCTTTCTTTCTATCTCACTCTCTCCTGCCTCCCTCTCCCACTATCTCACCCTCCCCCCCCACTATCTCACCCTCCCTTCCTCTCCCATATCTTTTGTCTCTCTGTCTCTCTCACTTGCTCTCTCTCTTTTCTCACTTTAGCATACTTTCTCTTATATTTCACTCAATGTATTCTCTTGTTCCCTTTTATTATCTCGCTTACTTTCTCTCTCTCGCTCTCTCTTCCACTCTCTCATACTTCTCTCTATCCCTTGATCTCTCTATCCATCTCTCTCACAATATCTCTTGATATATCTATTTTTTCCTCTCTTTCTCCCTCCATCTTTGTCTTCCTCTCACACACTCCCTCACTCCTTATCCTGCAATAATTCTCCCTCTCTCGCTTTCTCTTACAACCTTTCTTTCTTTCCCACTCTCTCTCTCGCTTGCACTCTCTTCATCTCTTCCATCCTCCCTCCCTCCCACCCACCCTCACTCTCTCTCTATTATCTCTCTTACTCTGTCTCTCTCCCTTCCTCACACTCTCTCTTGCACTCTATTTTTCTCTTCTCCCACTCTCTATTTCCCCTCGCGCTTTCTCTGTTTCTCGCTTCTCTCTCACTCTCTCTGTCTCTTTTCTCTCACTATATGTTCTCAATGTTTCTTTCCAATTCTTTTTCTCTTCCTCTCCCCTCCCTCTCTTCATCTCTCAATTGTTCTCTCTCTTCTCTCTCCATCTCACTCACTCTATCTTTCTCATTCTCTCTTTATATGTTCCTATCCCTTTGAATTTTCTCTCACTTATTCACACATTCTCTCTCTCCCACTCTCTATCCTTTCCTCTCTCCATAGCCTTCTTCCAATACCCTTCGCTCTCCCGTACATTTATCCCTTTCTCTTCAACACTCCCTTGCTCATACTCTCCCCCCCTCACACGTTGTCGTTCTCATTCTCTATATCTCTATTCACACTCTTCTATTTCTTTTTTCTCTCTCTCCCCACCTCAATCCCATCCTCCCTCATCTCAATCTATTTTTATGGTCTCTCTTTCTTTAACTAGCTCTTTTCTTACTACTCTCTCTCTCCATATTATATTTCTTCTCTCTCACACAATCCTGCTCTCTTTCTCCACATTTATCTCTATTATCATACTCTCCTCCCTCTCTCTCCAATGATCTCACACTAACCATCTCACTTTCTCTCTACCACATTCGCTTGTACTCTCAAAGTCTTTCTCACCCTCTATCTACCTATCTCATACTCTCTCTATCTCTTTCATATCTCTCGTTTTCCCTCTCTCCCGCACTATGCCACCTCTCTCTATCAATTTCTCACTCCCTATCCTTCCATATATTTTTTTCTATCTATTTCCATCACTTTGTCTAACCTTTCTCACTATATTTTTTCTTTCTCCCTCCATCGCTCTTACCCTCTATCCCCCTCTTTATCTATCTCTCTCGATCTTTCTTCTATCTTCCTTATTTTTCTTTCTCTCTCCCATGCTATCTCTCCCTCATTTGTTATATTATTTCTTTCTCAACCTCCCTCTCCCTCTCCTCCCTTTTTCTCTATTCTCCCTCCCTCCCTCGCCTCTTCTCTCCTTTCTTCATTTTCTCTTTTCTCCTTCTCTCCCCCTCACTCTCTTTTTTCTCTGACTCTTTCCATCTCTTTAGCTCTCAATTTCACTGCCTTTCTTGCTCTTTTACTCACTTATTCTTTTCCTCCCTCTCTGCTATTTCTCACTCTATCATTCTCTCTCTTGCTCTCTCTTCCCTCACTCTCTCTTCCCTCCATAGTTTTCTCTCGCTCTCTATCTCAATCTATACCTCGCCTCTCTCCAACTATCTCTACCTTATTCATCTCTCACACACTCTCTCTACCTCCTCCCTGACTATTTCTCATTCTCTCCCTCTCTCCTCCTTGCTTGCTCTCTATCTCTTTCTAGCTCGCTCTTCGCCTAACTCTCTCTGACTTCCACTCCACCTCTTACTATCTCTCTTCCCCCCTCCACATTTATCTTACTCCCTTTCTCTTTTTTCCCCTCTTCTTTCACTCTTCTGTCTCTCTTTCTTGCATCATCTCTATCTATCCATCTCCCTCTCTCATAATCACTCCCTCCATCTCACACACCCTTTCTTCTCTCTTTATGACACTGTCTTCTCTCTTTTTCTCTTTATCTCAATCTCTCTCCCTTGGTCTTAGACTTATTATTTCTCTCTCTATCTTTCTCTTGCTCTCTCTCCTCCTCTCTCTTCTCTTTCACCTCTCTTTTTTGTCTCTCTCTATCCATCCATCCTGTTCTTTCTCTTCCTACTTACCAAACCTACATCTCTTTTTTTTCTCTTTTTTATCTCCTTTCCTCTTTCCATCTATCAGCCTCTTTCTCCTTATCTCATTCCATATGTTTTTGCCTCCCTCTCTTTCTCTCTTCTCTCTCCTCTCACTCTCACATCTATCTCTCTAAATCTCTCATTATCACTCTCTCTGCCTCCCTCTATCGCTCTTTCTCTTGCTCTTCTCTTTTTCTCCTTCTCTCTTTCTGTTATTCTCTCAAAATATATCCCTCTCTCACTTTAACTCTCTCAAGCTATCTTATTCTTGAATATCTCACACACACACTCTCTCTCTTCAACATACATTCTTCTATTTTTACCTAACCCTCTTTCACTCATCTAATTATCTCTCCCTCTTTCTTGCTTTATTTCTCGCTCCCCTACTACTCCCCATCTTTCTCCCCTCCCCCTCTATTTTATTTTCTCTCTCTCAATCTCTCATTATCACTCTCTCTACCTCCCTCTATCGCTCTTTCTCTCGCTCTTATCTTTCTCTCCTTCTCTCTTTCTCTTATTCTCTCAAAATATATCCCTCTCTTTCACTCTAACTCTCTTGAAATATCTCGCACACACTCTCTCTTCATAACATACATTCTTCTATTTTTACCTAACCCTCTTTCACTCATCTCATTATCTCTCCCTCTTTCTTGTGCTTTATTTCTCGCTCCCCTGTTGTTCCCCATCTTTCTCCCCTTCCCCTCTACTTTATTTTCTCTCTCTCACTCTCTTCCCCTCCTTCCCTCTCGCCCCCTCTCCCTTCTCTAGTTCTCTCTATCTCTTACTTTTCTCTCTCTCACACACACACACTTACTATCAAACTTTTCTATATCCATCCTGATCTCTCCCTTTCTTTACCTCTCTTTCTCTCTTTCTTGCTCACACTCTCTACTACATGTAACTTTCTATCTCTCCATTGCTCTATCAATCACTTGCTCTCCATCTCACACCCATGCATGTTCTTTCTCTCTCTCTGGCCCCCTCTCTCTCTCTTGAGCGCACTTCCTCTCTCCCTCCCTTCGACTATCTCTGCCTCTTCCCCTACTATGGTCCTCTTGCTCTTTCTCCCTCTACCATTCTTTCTCTGGCTCCCTCTTCTCTCTCTCTCTATGCCCTCTATGTTTTTCTCTCGCTCTCTCTATGTCACACCCTATTATAATTGTCATTACAATTCTCTTTCTCTAATTTTCACTTGCTCTCTTTTTCTCTTGCTCTCTTTTCTATCTCTATTTCTTCTTTCTCCTTATTTACTCTTTCTCTACGTCTATCCCCGACTCCCTCACCTTCTCTCTCTCACTTCTCTCCCTCGATCTCTATGTTTCTCAGTTTCTCTCCTCCATCTCTTTCACACTCTCTCCCTCCCACTCTATGCTTCTCTCCTTCTCCATTTTCTTCACACACTCTCTCTCATTTATTCTCCTTCTCTCCTTCATTCTCTCCCTCTCACTCATTCTCTCTTGATTTATTTTCCCCCACTCTCTTTTCTCTCTCCCTCTCCCTCTTTCACTTTTTGTTTCCCTATCTCAATTCCTTTTAGTTCAATCTTTCTCGCTACCTTCTTCTATCTCACTATCTCATTATCTTCCTAGTCAATCCCTCTTTATCCCTCTCTTACTCTATTTTCTCCCTCTTACTATCTCTTCTATCATTCTCTCTTCTCTCTCTTACCTCCCTCTTTTTCTTCTTATACCTCAACTCTTCTCTATCCCTCAACAACAACAATCTCTATCTCGGTTTCCCTCTTTTATCTCTATCAATCCCCAACATTTCTCCCTCATAGTTTCCCACTTTCTCTCATATTTCTCCCATCTCCCTCTCCCTTGCTTTTACTTTTACTCTCTCTCCCTAACCCTATCTCTCACTTTTTCTTAGTTTTGTTTAAATCAATGATTCTCTCCCTCTATATATATATATATATATATATCTCACTCCCAACCTCTCTCTCACTCTATTATCTCTCTCTCTCCCTCTTTCACACTTCCTTATCTCCTAATCTCTTTATTTCTCTCTCATCCCTCTCTTTCCTTCCATATCTTATATCCTCTTCTCTCTCAATGTCTTTCTCTCCTCTCTTTCCTTCCATATCTTATATCCTCTTCTCTCTCATAGTCTTTCTCTTTCTCTCATTCATTCTCTCTCACTCTCCCACTATCATTTTCACTCAATCTTTCCTCCCTCTATCTTTCTTACTCTTTAGTTCTTGCTCTCTAGGTCTCCTCAATGTACCTCACTCTTCTCTCTCCTTATCACGCACTTCCTCTCATTCTCCTTAACTCCCCTTCTTACTCTCCATCTTACTCTCTCTTTCGATCATGCTCTTTGTCTATCACTCTCTCCTCTACCTCTCCCATGATTCATCTTTCGCTCTTCTTTATTATTCTCCCTCCCTCTTTCTCTATTTCTCACTATCTAATCCCTCTATCTTATTTTCTCTTTTACTCTCTTTTCTATGGTTCTCTCTCTTCTACCTCACGCCTCTCACTCTTTCTCTCCCTCTATCCCGCACTCCCTCTCTACCACTCTCTCTTACTTCCATGCCTTCCTCATTCTCTCTCTATCTTCTCACTCATCCCACTCCCCACCTCCCTCTCTCTCCCTATGTCCCTCTCAATCTCTTTCTCTCCCTATCTCCCTCTTAATCTCCTTCTCTCTCCCACTCACTCACTCTATTGTTTTCCTCTCTTTATCTTTCACGCATCTTTATTGCTTTAGCTTCCCACAACCTGTCCTCTCTGTTTCTATCCCACACTCTCTCATTCTTGCTAGCACTTGCTCTCTCTTTAATTCCTCTCATTCCTTCCCTCAGTCATTCTTTCTCACAAACTCAATCCTCTCATTATTTCATCACTCCATATTTCTCTCCAGCTACCTCACCATTCCTTTCTATTTTTATTCTTCTCTCTTGCTCTCTCTATCTTTCTTACTTCTATTTTCACTTAGTCTCTCTCACTCTCTTTCTCTCTCTCCTACGCTCCTTTTCTTTCTTTTTAACTCATCACTTTAGTCCTTTCTCCTGCACACCCTCCCTTGTTTCTCACTCTATCTTTATCTTTTTTACTCTCTCTCTCCATCCGCCTTTCCCTCCTTCCCTCTCTCCCCATCTCTCTTATCTCCATTCTTTCTTTTTTTTCTATCTCACTCTCTTTCTCTCTCTTTCTTTCACTTTGACATTCTTTCCAGCTCTTTCTTTGCCTCACCATCTCTCTCACTCTCCCTCTCCCTCTCCCTCTTGATCTCATCCTCTCCCCACACTCTTGGGTAACTCTCTATATATCTTTTGTACTCAATCTATCTTTCTCTCACGCCACTCTTTCTCACTATCTTTCTCACGCTTTTGCTCTCTCTTTCTATTCTCGCTCTCTTTCTCTCTCTCATTGTCTGAATCTATTAGTTTGTTTCCCTTTACTCTATCTCTCACCTTCTCCCTCTCCCTTGTCTCTCCATCACTCTCTTTCTCTCTTTCTATCTCACTCTATCTTCTTTCTCTCTCTCACTCTCTCTTCCTTGCTCTCTCTCTCTCACTTTCTATCTCTTAATATCTCTTACCCATTCCAACCCTCAAAAACTCCCTCTTCATGTCCCTCTTTCTATCCTTTTCTGTCTCCCTTCCTCTCTCCATTTTCCACATTATTCTCCCCTCTACTATCTCTATCTTCTCTCTCTTTCTTCTTTCACACCATTCATTGTCCCTCCCACCATCTCTTTCACTCCACCTCTCCTGACTGTCTTCTCTTCTATCACTCTCATTCTCTCCCTCTCTTTCTCAATCTCTCACTTTTCTTACTTTATCACTCACTCGCTCTCCCTCTATTCCTCTCTCTCAGTCTCGTCTCTCTATCTCTCCCTACCACCCCCCACTCTCTTTATCCCTCACCCTCTCCCTCTCCCTCTCCCTCTCATCCTCTTCCTAGCTCTTTCTCTATCTCACGTTATTGTTATGTCTCTCTCTCTCTCTTATCTTTTCTTTCTTTCAGCTTCACTTTTACTCCATTTCTTACTCTCTCTGACTTACTATCCCTAACTTTCTCTCGCTCTCTCTCATCTCTCCAACCCCTCTCTCACACTCTATTCCTATCTCTCTCCCTTCCTAGCCACTCTCTACCTCTTTCTCCCTCACTCACACACTCTCTCTCCCTCAATTTCTTATCTCTCTCTCTTCCCCTCGCTCACACACATACTCTCTCTCCCTCCCTCAACTCTCTTGCTCACTCTCTCTCTCTCCACATTCTCTTTCTCCCTCTCTAATACTCCCTCTACTTCTCTCTCACTCCATACTTATTATATTCTCTCTATCGCTCTCTCTCTCTCTTCATCTCCCCCTACCACTCTCTATAATTCTCCCACTTTTTCTCCCTCACTCTATCTCTCTTGCTTCTTCTCTCCACCTCCCTCTTTCTGTCTCTCTCACTCGCTTGCGCACAATATCTTTCTCACTCTCTCTTATTCTCTCTTACAATCTCTCTTACTCTTCTCTTTATTAGTCTTCTTTCTCACACTTGCTCTTACACTCTCAACTCCCTTCCTCCCTCCCCAACTCCCTTTGTGTCTCACTCTCCTCCCCTTCCTCTCTATTTACCTCTTTCTCTTGCTCTATCCCTATCTCATTCTCCCTCTCTTTTACTATCTCTCTTACTCTATCTACTTTATCTCTCAGTCCCTATCACTCTCTCACTCTCTCACTTGCTCTCTTTCTCTCTTGCTTGCTCTCTCTCAGTTCCCATCCAACCGCAAAACACTCCCTTCCTATGTCCTCTTTCTATCTCTACTCATTTTATTGCTCTCCTTCCCTTTTTCTTGTTCACTGAATCACTCATGCTCTGTGTTCACTCTCTCTCTCTATTTTCTCTCTATTTCTCTCTTACACTATCTGTCCCACTCCCACTCTCGCTCTATTTCTCTCCCTCATTAATCATCTCACTCACTCCCTCTGCCTCTCTCTTTTCACCCATTTCCTCTCTCAATCTATGTCCCACTCTATGTTCTATCCTTACTTCTCCTTAATTTGCTCTCTTCTGTTTCTCAAGATTTTCACTCTAGCTTAGTCACTCTCTCTTCACTCTACCCTCTTCTATCTCTCATTTTTTCTCACTTTCTTTCACACATCTCACTCTGCTTCTCCCTCCTTCCCCATCTCTCCCTCTCTCTTCTTATCTTCCACACATTTGTTGTCTTTCTTGCTCTATATTTTCTCGTTCTCTTCTCCTTCTATTTCTCTCCTGCTCACTCTGTCTTTCTTCAATTTAACTCTCACTCCGTCACTCTTTCTCTCCCTTTCTTGCTCCCTAAAATTTCCTCTTTAATTTCATTCTTGATCATCCTCCCTCCACCTCCCTCTTATTCTGTCAACCTCAAACCTTTTTACACTTTCTCTCTCTCTCTCAATCTCTTTAACCCCCTTTCTTAATCTCTCTTGCTCTTTTTTTAGTTGTTGTCCATTTCCTTCTCAATATTTCTCTCTCTCCCTCTCT
>NW_018226228.1:97221-97950 GCF_001263595.1 Phalaenopsis equestris | reverse complement strand
TCTCCATCTCACCCCCTTTCTCCCAATATTTCTCTTCTTCTCCCACTCTCTCTCCCTCAAGCTCATTCTCTCTTGTGCGTCCTTCACTCTTTTTTCTCTCATTAACTCTCCCTCTTTCCTTCACTCTCTTCAAAAATCTCTTTCACTCCCTCCCTCTTTCTCTCTCTTACTACCTTATGTTACTCCCTCCTCTATTACTCTTTCTCTCCCTCCCTCTTTCTCTCTATGGTCCTCTCCCTCCCTCTCTCTCTTTGTGGCCCCCTCCCTTGCTCCCTTTTTAACTTCATCTCTCTTCCTCACTCTTCCTTCAGAGATTCTCCTATCTCTATTTCTCTCTTACTTTTCCTCCCTTTCTTAGCTTCTCTCTCTCTTCAATTTCATTCACTTTACTCCCTCCCTTTCACTCTTTAATCCTCACGATAATCTCTCACTCTTTCTTTTTCTCTCTCTCACTTCCCTCCATTTCTCTCCCTCTCTCTTTCACTCAATGTCTTCCTCTCTCACTCACTCACTCTTTCTCTTTCTTTCCTCACTCTCTCTTCTCTTTTGTTGTTGCTCCCACTCTCTCTTTAATCTTTCTCACCTCCTCCAACTCTCTCTATTTCTCGTTCTCTTGCTCTCTCCTTTATCACTCTTACTCCACTCGATCATGCTTACTCTTTCTCTTGCTTTCTCACCCACTCTCCTTCTCTTACCTTTCACTCTATATTTGTCTTGCTCTCTTCTCTC
>NW_018226228.1:95971-97211 GCF_001263595.1 Phalaenopsis equestris | reverse complement strand
CCTCCCCCTTATCTTCTCTCCCTCCCCCTTATCTCTCTCTCTCACTATTTCTCACTTTCTTTTATGCTTCTCTCTCTCTCTCTTTTCCCTCCCAATTTCACTCCATCCCTCTCTCTTACACACATCTTTATCTCTCTTTATTACACACTCTCTCTCACTCTCGCTTCCCTCTCTCTCTCTTTTGTCTCAATTTCTCTCTCATTCTATCCTTCTCACCCCTCTCTCACCCAAGATAAAGAATATTGAGAGAGTGTGTGGGACGTTGAGGGGTTGAGATGGAGAATAATGAGAGAGGGTGTGATGGAGAGAGAGATGAGTAAGAGAAAGAGTAAGGTAGAATTAGGTAGAGATTTATAGACAAAGAGAAAGGGTGAGTAAAAGGAGAGTGGCCGTGGAGTGAGAGAGAGTGAGAAAGAGAAAGAGAGAGCATAAGAGTGATGTACAAAGAGAGAAGAGAGAGATAAAGAGGGAGACTGAGAATGAGCATAGAAAAAGAGAGATTGAGAGGTTGAGAAGAAACAACAAGGGTAGGAGTTAAAAATGGGGAGAGAGTGATGAGTGAGCGAGAGGGTAGAGAAGAGAGCATGAAATAGTGAGATAGAGAGTGAGAGGTAAGAGAGGGAGGAGAGAGAGAATGTGAGTGACTTGAATAGAGTGAGACAAAATTAGATTGATGTAGACTAAGAGAGGGTGAGAGGAAAAGAGAGGAGGGTGAATCCATTAGAAAATTGAGAGATAGAATTTAGAGAGGCAAAGAAAGGGAGAGAGTGAGAGAGAGCAAGAGAAAGAGGGAGTAACAAGGAGGGAGTGTGAGAAAAATGGGAAGAGTGGGAGAGATCTAGAGGGAGAAAAGAGAGAAAGTAGAGATTGAGCAAGAAAAGGAGGAAGAAATAGTGAGAGAGATGGACAGAGAATGATCAAGAGAGCTAGAGAGAGTGAGAAAGAAATAGTGCGAGGGAAGAGAGAGGGAGTGAGAGGAGGTAGAGCTAGAGGGAGAGTGATAAAGCAAGAGAGAGAGATGAAGAGAAGGACAGAGAGAAAGGGAGGACTGGTGAGAGGGTAGAAATAAAAGGGAGTGATAGTGAGAAAAGAGAGAAAAGAGGGAGATCAAGCGTGATAGAGAGAGGGAGGAGTGAAAGAGATAATCAAAACAATTAAGGAAGAGAGGGAGGAGCGAGCAAGGGAGAGAGAGCTAGAGGAGTAAGAGTTTGTGATAGGGAAGAAAGGGTGAAAGAATGGT
>NW_018226228.1:92907-95810 GCF_001263595.1 Phalaenopsis equestris | reverse complement strand
GAAAGAGAGATGAAGAGA
Organism: Phalaenopsis equestris; assembly: GCF_001263595.1. NCBI lineage: Eukaryota > Viridiplantae > Streptophyta > Magnoliopsida > Asparagales > Orchidaceae > Phalaenopsis > Phalaenopsis equestris. The sequence goes on along the minus strand of NW_018226228.1, from coordinate 95,792 downwards.
GGGAGAACAAAACTGAGAGAAGAGACAACGACATAAGAGGGTGAGAAAGAGTGAGAGTAATGAAGGGAGAGACAAAAGAGCATTGGAGGGATAGAGAAAAGAAAGAGGGATAGAGTGGGAGAGGAAGGAGAAGAAGAGAGGGAGGGAGAGAAGGATGGAAGGAGATATGGTGAGAGAAAGAGAGAAAATAGAGAATGAGATAAAAGAAGTGTGGGAGGGAGCGAAAGAGCAAGGGGTAGAAAGAGTTGGGTAGATAGGTAAGGAATTGGATAAAGGGAGAGAGAGAGGGTGGGAAGGATGGGAAGAGAGAAGAAAAAGGGAAGAGTAAGAGGAGAAATAGAGAGTGCGAGCAAGAAAGAGAGTGAGTGATAAAAAATAAGAGAGGGAGCCAAAGAGAGAGAAAGAAAGTGGGAGAGCAAGAGAGAGAGATAAAGGGAAATAGAGATTGCAATTGAGAGTGAGAGAAAGAACCTGAGAGACGTAGGAGCGATAAAAAAAGAGGTTGAGAGAGGGAGTGACAGAAAGAGAAAGAGTGAGGAAGGAAAGGCAAGAGAGATTGATTGAGAGATAAACAAGAGGGTGTGAGAGATATAGAGTTTTTGATAGAATAAGAGCGAGAGTAAGAAGGAGAGCGAGGGAGAAAGATGAAGAGAGAAAAGAGATAGAGTAAGAGAGAAGGAAGGGAGGGAAGGAGGGAGAGAGAGAAAAAGCAACAAATAGGAAGATATAGGGAGTCCTAGAGAGGGAGATAGAGATAAAGATAAAGTGGGAGAGAGGAGGCCTAAGAATGGTAGAGAGATAAAGTGGGAGTGAGAATAGAAGTGGCAAAGAAGGAGAGTGCAATAGAAAGGTGAAAAGATTAAGAGAGAGTGCTAAGGATGTTGAGCAATAGAAAAATATTAAAGGAGGGAATAAAGATATTGTAAGAGAGAGAGAAGAGAAGGGAAGGTGGGAGGGAGGGAGTGATAGAAATAGATAAGTATGAGCTAGAGAGAAGGAAAAAATGAGAAAGGTGAAAAGATTAAGAGAGAGTGCAAAGGATGTAGAGCAATGGAAAAATATTAAGGGAGGGAATAGAGATATTGTTAGAGAGAGAAAAGGATGCAAAGGATGTAGAGCAATAAAAATATATTAAGGGAGGGATATAGATAGAAATAGAAAGGTGAAATGATTAAAAGAGAGTGCAAAGGATGTAGAGCAATAGAAAAGTATTAATGGAGGGAGTAAAGAAATTGTGAGAGAGAGAGAGAAAAGGAGGGAAGGAGGGAGGGAGGGAGGGAGGGAGAGATAGAAATACAAAAGAATTAGCTAGAGAGAAGGACAAAATGAGAGAGAGAGAGAGGAAAGAGGGAGGGATGGAGAGTAGAGAAAGAAGGAGGATAGGGGGTTAGAAAGGTTGATAGTGCAAGAGATATCATAAAGGAGAGAGTGAGCACAATAAAAAAAAGGAGAGAAATAAGAGCAAGAGAGATAGAGGAAGAGAAAAAGGAGGGTGAGAGAGGAAGAGAGTGAGATAGAGAGAGTGGGGGAATGAAACATGATAGAGAGATTAGAGAGGGAGGAGATTGAGATGTGTGCTAGTGATATATAGAGGGGGCAGAGAAAGAGAGGTATGAGATAATGTGAGAGATAAATAAAGAGGTACATATAGTGAGAGTAAAAGAGAAAGAGGGAGAAAGAGGATGGCGAGTGATAGAGCAAGATTGTATGAGAGAGGGAGAGAAGGAGACTGATAGAGATCGAGATCATGTAAATAGAGATGTGGAGAGAGAGAGAGTGATAATAAGGAGTCATAAGAAGAGGTGGAGATGGAGGAAGGGTGTGAGGGGGAGAGAGGGAGTGAGAAAAAAAGTGGGAGAGAGAAAGAGTGAGAATAAGGGTGAGAGCAAGAGAGTGGGAGAGAGCAAGAGAGAAGAGAAAGAGAGTTAGAGAGTATGAAATAAATAAAGGGACGTAGAGAAGATAGTATGAGAATGGTGAGAGAAAAGTGAGAGAAAGAGAGATAGAGGGATAGAGGGCAAGAGAGTGAGAGAGAGGGTGGGGGGAGAAAGAGGGAGGTTAAGAAAGAAAGAGTGAAAGAGAGGGTGGGAGCAAGAAAGAAGGAGGTTAAGAAAGAAAGAGTGAGAGATAAAGGGAGAGGAAGTGAGGGATAAGGAGAGAGGGATAAAGGGAGACAGAGAGAAAGTAGAGAGATAACAGTTTGAGAGAGAGAGTGTGTGAGAGAAGAGAGGGGAGCAAGAGATAGAAATAGCGGGAGAGAAAAAAGAAGCAAAAGTGATTTAAAGAGGGATGAGATAGTGAATGAGATGGAGAGAGAGTGATGGTGAGGGAGTGAAGAGAATAGAGATCGAGAGAAGTGAGAAATTGAGAAGGACAGAAAGGGAGAGGGAGAGAGAGTGTGGGAGGGAGAGACAAAGAGATAGAGGATGAGAGGAGGGTGTAGATGGAAAGAGAATATCGAGAGAGAAAAGATTAGGCAGAAGAGAAATTAAACTAGAGTAAGTAAACGAGACAAACAAAATAAAAAATAGAAAATGAGAAAGATAAGAGAGGGAGAGAGGGAGAGAGTGGAGGGTAGAGAGAGAACGGGAAAGAGAAAGTGTGAGACAGGATGACACAGAGAGGGAGAGAGAAAGAAGATATATATTTATATATATTTAAAAGAAAGAGCTACTTATGGCTCCTTGAATGTTGATTAAAAACAGGAAGTTACAAAATAAGTGGTCAGACCACCCATGACAAACCCAACACACCCTACAAAGTTAGTCTCAATAATTTGCTTACAAAAGGTGGAGGTATGTATATATATATATATATATATATATATATATATCTCAGCATATATATATATATATATATATATATATATATATATATATATAAAT
>NW_018226228.1:91577-92000 GCF_001263595.1 Phalaenopsis equestris | reverse complement strand
AGGTTAGAGAGAGGGAAAGGAAAAGAGAGAAGTTTCGGGATGGAGGTAGGGTGAGATAGAGAGATGGAAGTGAGAGAGGAATAGAGGGAGTTTAGGAGAGTGATAGAGGGTGGGAGAGAGAGAAAGTGATGGAGAGAAGGGGAGTGAGAGAAAATTAGAGATGAGGGGAAGACAGATGGAAGTACGAAGGAAGAGAAGGAGGGTGGTAGAAGGAGGTAGAAAGAAAGTGTCTGATGTTTTGAATGAGGAGAGGAAAAGATATTAGGAGGGAGAGAGTGTGAGAAAGAGAGAAAAAGACCCAGTTAGAAAGAGAGAGAGAGTACAACTGAGGGAGAGAGATCGAGTGAGAGAGACCGAGAGAGAGAGAGAGTGATTAGGATAGAAAGAGAGAGGTAGAGAGAGGTGGAGAGGAATTAAATAAGG
>NW_018226228.1:89015-90874 GCF_001263595.1 Phalaenopsis equestris | reverse complement strand
GGAGAGAGGTAGAGAGAAATTGAGGAAGACAAATAAAGATGTATGGAGGGAGGGAGAGAGATAGAGGGAGAGAGTGCAAGAGATGAAGGGTACGAGAGAAATAAAGTAAAATAAAGTAATAGAGAGAAGATGGATAGAGTGGAAGTGAGGGAGGGAGAGAGGGGGCGTGAGAGAGGGAGAGGGAAAGTGAAAAATAGAAGAAAGAGAAGCTATATAGAGATAAGTGAGAGTGAGAATAAAGAGGACAGTGAGAGAAAGACAGAGAAAAGAGAGGAATGGACAGAGGGAGCTAGAGAAATGGAAAGAGAGGGAGCAGGATACACGAGAGGAAGTGCTTGAGCAAATAGAATGGGAGAGTGGGAGAGAAGCGAGCAAAAATTAGAAAGAGAAGAGAGAGTGATAAAATGATTAGAGTGAGAGAAAGAGAGAGGAAAATATAATGAGAGTGAGAAGAAGGGATGGAGAGAGAGAGAGAGAAAAAAAGAGGAAAAGAGAGGGTGAGAAATATGACAGTCGATGTTAGACTGAGAAAGTAAAAAAGAGAGATTAAGAGAGAGATGAGCGGCAACGATAGAGAGAAGGTGAGATAGAGTTGGAGTGAGAGTGGGCGAGAGAAAGAAAGAGTTAGAGAGTGAGAGTGAGAGGGTGAAAAAGGGAGGGATGGTTGGAAGGAGGGCATGGGAAAGGTAAAGAAAGCATGAGATAGAGGAAAAGAGAGCTAGAGAATATGAGCAAAAGAAAAGTTTGAGAGAGAGAAGAGTGAAAGAGCAAGAAAAACTAAGAGAGAGAGAGAGAGCAAGCAAGTGAAAAGATAGAGAAGGAGAGAGAGAATGAGCATGAGGTAGAGCAAGAAAAAGGAGAGAGAGAAAAGAAAAAAAGAGAAATAGAGCGAGGATGGAGGAAGGGAGAAGAAAGTGAGAGAGAAAGAGAAAGAGAAAGTGAGAGAGAGAGAAGATGAAGTAGGAAAGAAAGAGAGAGAGAAGATAAGATAGTAAAGAAAGAGAGAAATAGAGAGAGGGTAGGGGAAAGTAGCGAGGGTCACTTGGTGAGAGAGTGCAAGAGAGATCTTTATTTTGCTCTCTCTCTCCCCTCCCCATCTCTCTCCATTCCTCTTTTGATCTTCTCTCTTTATACTTGCACTTCCTCTCTCTCTCTCTCTTTTGCTCTATCTCTCTTTCTTCCCTTAGTCTCTCTTATTCCATCTATGTTTCTCTCTCACTCTCACTTGCTCTTCATTCTTCTCTCTCTTTCTCTTGCTCTTTTTTCATGTCCATCTCTCTCCCCCTTTCTTTGTATCTCTCTTTTGTCATTTTTTGTCTCTTTCACACTTTTCTCTCTTTCTTGCTTATTCTTCTATCCCTCTCCCTTATATTATTCCTCTAGCTCTCTCTTTTATGTCATGCTCTCTTACTCATTCTTACTATCACTCCGTCTCCTCTTCTCACTCTCCCTCTTTCTCTCTCATAATCTCTCTCATCTCATTCTTCCTTTCTATCTGTCTCTCACTTCGCACTTTGCCTTCATTTTATTTACTTGCTTTCTTCTCTCTCTCTCTTTGTTTCAATAAATCTCTCACATTCTCACATTCTCACATTCTCGCTTTCTTACTCACTGTTCTTCCTCACTCTCTTTCTCTCTCCATCCCTCCCCCTTCCTCTCTCCCTTCATCTCTCCTTTCTTTAGATTCCCCTCTATCTCTCATTGCATTCACTCATTTAAGTCTTCCATTATTCCTTCACTCCCTCCCTCTTTCCTTCCATCTTAAACAACCTCCTCACTCTCATGTCTTCCATCCTTATTCTCTCTTTTCTCTCATCATTCTTTTCCTCTCTTGTCTCTCTCACTCTCTCCCCTTTGCT
>NW_018226228.1:86152-88271 GCF_001263595.1 Phalaenopsis equestris | reverse complement strand
CTCTCTCTCTCTCACTTACTCTCCCTCACTATTTGCTCTCACTCATCTCTCCGACCCCTCTCTTGCACTCTATACCTATCTCTTTCACTTACTAGCCACTTTGTACCTCTTTCCCCCTCACTGACACACACACACACTCCCTTCCTCCATCTTTTTATTTCTCTCTCTCCCCCTCTCTCACACACATACTTTATCTCCCTCCCTCCATCTATCTTTCTCACTCTCTCTCTTTCCCCACACTCTCTTTCTCCCTCTCGATGCTCCCTCTCTTTCTCTCTCTCTCCATACTTATCTTATTCTCTCTATCTGTCACTCACTCTTTATCTCCCCGACCACTCTAAGCAGGATATACAGAGAAAGAGAGATGAAGAGGGGGAGAATAAAACTGAGAGAAGAGAGACGACAAAGGAGGGTGAGAAAGAGAGAGAGTAATGAAGAGAGAGAACAAAATAGCATTGAAGGGATAGAGAAAAGAGAGAGAGAGATAGAGTGAGAGAGGGGTATAAAGAGTGGGGTAGATAGGAAGGGGAGGGATAAAAGGAGAGAGAGAGGGTGGGAAGGATGGGAAGAGAGAAGAAAAGGGGAAGAGTGACAGAAGAAATAGAGTGCGAGCAAGAAAGAGAGTGAGTGATAGATAATAAGGAAGGGGAGGGAGCCAAAGAGAGAGGAAGATAGAGGGAGAGCAAGAGAGAGAGATAAAGGGAGGTAGAGATTGCAATACCTCCCTCTAGCACTTCTACCCAATTTATTATCTCTCCCTCTTCTTCTCTCCCTCCCTTCCTTTCTCTCTTCCTCCCTTTCTCTCTCTCACTTAATATCTTTCCCCTTCTATCCCCTCTTTCACCCCTCACTTTCTGTCTCCCTTGTCACTTTATCTTTAACTTTCCTTCTCTCTCTCCCATTATCGTACACTCTCGTTTGTACCTATCTTCACTCATTTCTCTAGTACTCCCATCAATCTCTCATCTATATGTCTTTCTCTTCTTCTCTGTCAACATCTCTTAGCCTCCCCATTTCTCCCTTTCTCTCTTTTCTTATGTTCTCTCTCTCCTTCTCCCTCTTATTCCCTTAATCATGCCTTCCATCTTTCCTTCTCTCCCTCCATCTCTCTCCTTCCATCTTGTCCTCTTTAACTCTCCTTCTCTTTCCCCCTCTCTCTCTCCCCCTCTCTCTCATCACCTCTCTCGCCTTTCATATCTCTCTCTCTCTTTATATATTCTCTTATGTAATCCATCATTTCACTCACTCTGTTTTGAGCTCTCCCTCTTTCTAACACACACATTCTTACTTTCTTTCCCTCTATCTGATTCTCTCTATGTCCCTCCTTCACTCTCTCTCTCTCTTTATATCTCTCCTCTTGCCTTCCTTCCCCTTGTCCCTAATATCTCTCTCCTCCTTCTTTCTTGCTTGCCCCATCTCACCCTTGCTCTCTCCCACATTCTTTTACTTGCACTCACAATCTCAGTCTCCCCTCTTCCCTCTCCCCCTCACTTACTCTTCATCTCTATCTCTCCCTCACTCTCTCCTTCCCTCTCTATAATATCACTCTTGTTCTCCCACACTCTCTCTCTTCTCACTCTCTAATCTCCTCCCCCTCTCTCTCTTCTCACTCTCTAAATCTCCTCCCCCTCTTTCTTGATCTCTCTTTCTCTCTACTCTCTCTCATTCTCCCTTCCACCTTTCCTTTCTCTTTCAACCTCTCTGCAATCTTTATTTATTTCTCTTTCTCTCGTCTCTCTCTCTCACATTCTCCATATAGCTCACCCTCCCTCTCCATTCTCTCACTTTCTCTCTCATCCCTCCCTCTCTCCTCAATTTCTTTCTCTCTTTTCCCTTGGTCGCTCTCTCCCTATCACTCTCATTCACTCTCCGAAACTTCTCTCTCTCCTTTCTCTTGCTCCATTACTTTCTTTCTCTCTATCCCTAGTCGGCTCACCATCTTCTCTCCATTTTATATTTTGCCCTCCCTCCTTCTCTCTATCTCTCTCTTTTGCTCCCTTTCTTTATTTCCCTCTCCCTTCTCTTTCTTACTCTTCTTTCTCCATTTTATGCTTACACTCTCTCTTCATCTCTCTTCTTCGCTCCTTCTTTTCCTCTCTCAAAAACTCTCACACTCTTT